>NW_008580184.1:99333-108861 GCF_000520115.1 Aphanomyces invadans | reverse complement strand
GTTGCCCACACCCATCGTCTAACCCCAGCCAACCATGTCGACATTTCGCTGTATTGGCGCTGGCGGCTCCATTTCCGTCGACTCTTCCACTTTGGGCCGGTGACAAACGTGCCCAGTTTTGTCGTCAACATTCACCTGGACAGAGGCCGTGGATGGAGGCATCGCGAAACATGAGACGAGGAGGAAACTCGCCCGCAGCGAATGCCCCGTAATCACCCCTCTCGTTTGGGCCACGTCGGCCCACACAACTGGTGGAAGCTCGCCGAAACATGTCGTCGGCATGCCCTTCTTCGATCGTGCAACCGAGCTCTTCCCTTTGTCACCGCGGGGATGGGGACCGTGCTGGACCGGACTTGATGGAAGTCCCACGTTTCGCGCTGCACCGAAAACCCAATTGCGTGTGACTTTTGCACCGCGTGATATCGACTTCATGTCGGATTGGTCGACGCGGTAGTAATGAAGCGGTATCCAACCGAGCACCCACCGGCGCCGCTGACCATCTATCTCACCCCCAGCCACCGCGGTTCGACATGAGGTTGCGTCGGCGGGGGTGCAGCCGAACATTCCCACTTTTGAACCGACACACGCCATGACGTCTTCGTTGCCACCGCTCCTGAAACAAGACCGAGACCGCATCGCGACGATGGCCCTGGCCGCTGGTCACGAGCTGGTACTCCATCTACTCGAGAAGAATCTCCATTCACTTCGTGCCTTCTTTGCCGACGCAACGATAGATCCGATACAGCCACGTGCGCAGCTCGAACGAGTGCGTCGAGTGGACGCCTCTCCGTCGACACGGCGACGTTGACCTGTACCAAGGCGCGACGTCGCCGCAGAAACGAGTGCCGACCATCGGGCTCTTTTGCGGGGTCACCCACGTGTACGCGTCCCTGGACGAAGTGATTGCCCTCAACAACAACCACGCGCCAATTGACAAATCCAACCACTTTAGCCTCGTCGTGGTGCCCTTGTACACGATTGCTCCCGAGCTGCCACCGACCCCGTCGCCCGTCGAAGGGCTGTCGATAGAGCGTCTTGTTGTGCAGTACGTTCGATTCAACAGCATCCTGAAGCATGTCATCCGTCGACGAGATAGCTTCGTCCTTGAGGTACATCCCCACCGTGGTCGAGTCATGCCTCATCTCATGGTTTCCTGCGCCCAGTGCGACATTGCATTCGACGCAGGAGGTGGCAAGCGAGGCTGGCTGCGTGTAAACAAGTCCCTGGAGCTGCCCCAACTGCACAACTTTGACGGATGCATGTGCTCAAACGTGCGGATGGACCTGAGGCCTTCGGGCCACGTGTACACAGAGTGTGGGAGTTCATTCCCGCGAATGCCAGGGACGACGCTCCGCGTTACGACCATGCACCACTGCGATTTTGGAGGACATGTCCCTGAATGGGTCGTCGCGTCGGCGCTGAAGCAGCGGTGCCGCGACCACGTCGGGCGATTGGATCGGTATCTTCGCGAGGCGCGGCTCAGTCACGGGCCGTGGGTTCAGGTCGAGCACTGTGTCCCAATGCATTCCAAGCGAGCATGTTTTCGATGCCACAAAAAATTTGGCCTCGTTACCAACACGCGTGCCCACTGTCGGAAATGCGGACAGGTTTGGCAGCGCCTGTATATGCTTTTCTCATATTCGCGCGCAGGTCGTGTGTTCGAACTGCATCCGCACATGGACTGTGCAGGTTCACGGAGCCACGCAGGCGATGCCAGCATGCTCTGTGTGCTCTGTCCGGTCGCAGTCGGCCGTTTGCACAACCAGTCCAGCGTGCACCATGGAATATACCGATTCCTACGCGAATCGAAGCATATCCAGCTACAGCCGCACCGACACCTTTTGCTCCAACAAGGTCGGCACCCCCATGGAGAGCTGCCTCTGCTTTGATATTTGCACGCCGTCCTGAAAAGACCAGTGTAACATGGCTGCCGTTGGGAATTGCGCAAGCTGGCGTGCACGAGATATGCGCCGAAATAGATGTTCCGTCTGTGTGGAAACTCGGGTGCTGAAATATCAAATATCAGCAAATTGTCCATTTTGACGATTCTACGTTTTATTGTTAAACGTCTTGAGAATTGAGATTTACAGTGAGCGAAAGCATCCACCCGTCTTACGGATATTTATCCGAAACCAATCGCAAATGACAGGTTGTTCAAAAGTCACATTCCCGCAAGGTTATTTTCAAAAAGACGCATGAGGATCAAGGTTAAACCCAAAGATTTTACGCCAAATCTCCGCTTAATTACCTGCAACTAGGTAAAATGGGGACAATATCCGGATACATGTGCACTTTATGTACGGATACCCACAATATATTGGCCAGTCGTCATGTCTAGCCTCCATACAAATGCACGAGGCTGGGATTTTGGTTTGGCAACGCGATCAATACTTTACCAATCGATCATTCGAGCTGTACCTTGTGTTCGACGTATCTCCTGGTCCATTGGCATTGCGGTTTCTCTTCCTGAAAAATGTTCAAAGTTGAAATTCGTGAACACACACACACTACGACACAACATATTACACATTGTACCGTCCGTATTTTAATCCTTTTCGAATTGTTGACCCAATTATATAAACCCACCAGTTCAGTTAAACAGGAAAAATGTGGTCAACATGTCGTGGTATGAATTTGCGTCCACAAGCACGACTCCCGACGCTTCATTGCCAAAGTGCTCGGTCCCGCCGCCCACGTGCCCATCCGTGAGACGGCAAAACACTGTAAAAGTGCTTGTGTATTGTTGTACGTTCGGCTTGTGCAAAAAGTCGCTCCAAGTGCGCGTTTTCATGACGTATCATAATCCGATGAGGTTTCGCGATCGACAGGGCAATCGACCCTGCATTCTGATGGTCGCCGTGAATACTGGCCTTGTCAAAACATTGTGATAAGCTCAAACGGATTCGAGTCCATGAGCTGGACAACCTCCGTTTACGATGGAATAAAATTGCTCCATCGTGATAACACGCTCACAATGCCGTTCCTCGGATGCACCAGGACTTTATTGCGACGACACGGCATTTCTCACAGCAAGATCATTACATGTGAGTCGTTTGCTGGGTGTGCTTCTGGTCAGTGTCGATATCACGCATGCCGTTCCCAAGGCGCAACATACTCGCCAATGCGGACGTAGACTTCGACGACCTCGCAAAGACCTGATCATCGTGGACGCCCCGTCCCCCTTCGAGTCCCCTCAAATCCCTCGTTCTCCACAGAGCACGAGAGCACGCCTTCTCTCGCGCACACTATAAACACGTGAGCACAAGACGCCCCAGCACAAAGACGTTGCACCATTCACATTCACAGTTTCAAAAGATAACCTTGCTCGATCCTTTTCAATAGCAGGTGCAGGTCGTGCAGTTCATGATCGCCCGTCAAAGTATGGCCGGCAAGCTCGCGACTGTGGCCGTAGTCCAAGAAATTCGGTCGACCGCATGGCCCACGACGTCGTTGTGAAATTGACCGTGAAATCGGGTATTTTTTCAAATCCAGACGTGTCGTTCGGGAAAATAAAATATTTGATTGGCTTAAATTATTTCGGTTATATTCGGATTGGTGCGCAGACGCGCACGAGGTCGGCAAGAAAATGTGTGAAAAAAACCACTTCTGCGGGCCGATCTCCAAGGGACCCCTCGCTCACCCCGTCATAAAACTGCAAAATGCACGCACGCACGTGGGAAATCTGCGAACACACTGCATTCTTTCATTTCCGAGCCATGTGCCAAGCTCCCAACCACATCAAACTGCCCCAAGAGCCGCACATGGCCCTGCAATACCACCACCGCCGCCAGCGCCGGCTAGCCCAGATTTTGCGCATCTTGCGCGGCACGACATCGCAACCAACGTCCAGTGCATGCTCGCTCAACAAATTGGCCTACGTCGCGCTCTCGATCAAGCTCGAGCGACTCATTTACAGAGTTCTGCCGGCCAACACTGGAATTCTGTCGGACGAACTGCTTGAGCTCCATATGCGCCGAGTGATCCATCGCATTCTCGCCGTCAAGAAAGCGAAGGCTGCCGCGTCCACGGATATCAAGCCTACGGACGCAACTGTCCTCGTTGCGCTCTGACCCGACGCGTCGTCTTTATAACTTATTGCATCCTGGTTCATCGTAAAAAATATTCAATGGAAGTGTGTCTTCGTCAAAAGAAGTGGGCTCCTAGTGTCGAGCGGAGAGATTTGACCAAACCCACGACCACGAAGCCTTCCAAATCGTTCCTCGAGCTGCACGGGACAGTCCGTCCTGGTTGAGGGCAATTATCGGTCAGCCTCCACCGGCCAACATGTCGGCTGGCCAGAACCCACAGCCACGCCGTCCGACACATTACATCCTCCACCGATACACCACAAACTGCATGGCATGTCCTGCGTACAGCAGTAGTCCCATTCGCCCGACTTTTGGGTGCATCGCGTCCGTGGAGTTTCGGTTGTATTACGTGATGGGCTTACCTACTCCTTGGGCCACATAAAGTGGTCGGAACAGAAACTCACGTGTGGCGAATCTGTCTTAACATCGTTGACCATGCCGATTTAAGTGCGAATTCAACCCCCCCACAGCCATTGTCGAGTGATCAAGCGGCCGCCACATGCTCTCTGGATCTTGGCAAGTCGTGGCGCAGTCCAACTGTAGGTTGAGGATGGCACCGTGGAGGGAATCCTGGTCGCGCTCGATTCTCGAACAGCCCAACCACGGCAGACCCCACGCGCCGTACGTTTGATGCTAGTCCCGGGGCTGCATTGCAGATCTCCCATCTCCTAGTTCATGAACTTGGTGCACGTTTTGTCTGTCCCTCATGCTTGGCAAGCGACAGTTGGACTGTTGCAATTGGGGAATTTCCGTCGCTGATCCCACGGGGACGCCGTCAAAGTAATCCCGTTCATCATGATTGCCTGACCGCCGCCCAGTCGCCACATTCTCCAGCTAACGCGAGCTGGCTCAGTTTCATGGTGACGCAATTCAATCAACTACTCCCCGAACATCCCCATCGGGGCCCACCAAACTCCTCCACGTTATAAGCGTTTGCTTCTTTGTTTTCTGGCGGTCGTCCCTTTTACGTGACCTGCAACAGGACAGGAAGACGGGGCGATTTTCGCCCCAAATGCGCGGCCGACGCTGGTGAAATATCCGACTATCCTCTCCACCATTCCGCCAACGTTTGGTTGTTGAAGCCAAATGTAGCGAACGGGTTACTCGGTTTCGCTGACCATGGCGTGCGATCGGTATCCCATCGTCGTTCGCCATCAACGCCAGCGACACACCGTGCCAGGTCGGAACGACCCCTGCAATTGCCGCCGCCGCTGCCACCCCCACCCACACTTCCCCCCACCCATCCATTCGTTTTGACGTGGCTGCCTCTGCGTGCGCTTGCAGAGTTGGTCCCTTCTTTGACGAGTCACGCAGCCAAGGAAAACGTGAGTCAGTGCGTGCGGCGATCCACGGCGGGGGGGGGTGGGGCTCCGAAAAACCTGTCAAGCCTAGACGAGCCAATCCACTCATGCACGGGCCCTCGTGCCACCAAAAGTGTGAAGGGCTGCCTGACTTGTCTGGGCCGATGGACACATTGAACGCCGTACTCCACCAGCGCATTTGTCCACGTGCGTTGCAAAGCTTGCTGTACCATCTTGTCTGGGTGATGTTTGTGATGTTTCTGCCTGTCTACACTACTGATTCATCCATGGAGCAACTGCAAAGCGCACCAGTTCGCAATGGACATGTCATGCTGTGTTGTGCGATGGCTGCTCCGGTCAATGGAGAGTTTCGTCAGCACGGACCTATATTCGTGGGAAACAAGTGCGCAAGACGTGGTTTCAGTGATTTGCAACTTTGGTTGGATTAAATACGACTCATGCACACACAGACAGGGACGTGTTTGGCTTCACGAGAGCATCGACGCAATCGTGAACGTTCGTCGCGGCGACGGCGGCGGAGTTACGTATGGGGCAGCAAGCACTTTGGTCACGACGTGGTGTAGTCGCCGGGCGAGGGCAGCCGAGGACAGGACAACGTTCGCATCGTTGGGGAACTCCTTGTTCAAGATGCCTTCGATGTGGAGCGCGAGAGTGATGAACGCTTTCCCGTTGGAAAACTGGAACTGTTTCCTGTACGTGTGCTGGATTTGGCGCATGATTTGGTCTGTGCGCTTGGTGTGCTTGAGTGGCTTCATGGGCAGGCAAGCCACAGCTTGTTGGAGCGGCGTTGGAGAAGTGACCATGGTGACAACGAGTGGTCGGGGCCGAGAAAATGGGAAAATGGCGTGTCGAATCGCACCTTCAGTCGGTCGTGCGTGTTTATGGGAACACAACCAGTACAAGAATGGGATTCTGTCTGAACTTGAATAGTCGCCCAACAGCACCGATCTCGAGAGCCATGGCAACTCGGGGCAAAAATATGTTGTGCAAAAGATAAGCCCGGCTTTATGGCCGTGCCGCGTCGACCTCCCCAATCGCCGCGCTAGGTCGTATCCATCGAGAATGGCCAGGAGGGAGGGCTGGCTGGGCCATCCGGGTCACCTAAGCTCTTTTCTCGTGCTTACGAGGGTTTACGGGAGCAGATAGCGGGACACCGACCCTGGATTGCGGTCACCCTTGCCGCGCGATTACGCAGTTGCATAAAATCGCCACTATGTTGACCGCGCCCGACGCTTTCGTGGACGGACTCGACGGATTTGCGTCGCAACAAGCACCGAAACTGCTGGGGCACGGTGGCGACGGCGCTGCACAGCGCAGCGCGGGTGCCACACGCGTCCACCGTGCGTGCACTGCGGTGGATGCGGCGAACGAAGCCAATCACGTCAACAGCAACCTGGTCGACGTGATCGGTCGGATGGACCGTTGCTACAAAAACATGGACACGCTAGCTGGCCCGAAATCTGTTTCGTTGAAGGGCCAGCTAAGTGCGGCCATAGATATCGGACAGTTTGATTGTTCTCGAGCGATTCGTGAATTCGCGTATGTCGGTGGGGGCCGACGAGACCTCTCCTTCAAAGGGCACGCACGACCATTGGCTTCATGTCTTGCACATATCGACCGTGCTGGCATGTGGGACCAAGACCATTCCATCCCCTCCCCCGACAGTAATGACACCAGCACCTGTAAACGGATGCGTGTGTTTGGTTTTCGATGTTGTTTTCGACAAAGCCAGGAGCGTAGTGCGTGGCGGTGCTGTTGCAACGCACGCAGCGCGACATGTCCAACCGAGTCGAACTTAACCAAACTCGACATCTCCTATGGAAGCGAAAATCTGGGTCTGAGATTCCGACAGCGTCGGCCGTTCAAGTAGCCGACAGGCAGCACACACGACAGAGACAAACGAGGAAGGCGCCGCGCGCAGGTCCTTCCGACTGCTTGACGGCTGCTGCACAAGATTCCAATTTGGGTTGGGCAGTCCATGTCTGGCCCATGCGTCGTGCTGTTGTTGTCCCTGGCAAGTGCGTACCTACCTTTTCGCCGCGACTATGCACATGGGTCGCCATCATAGATACATAAATGTATCGTGACCGGTACAACTCTCGCCGCCCAAGTTGGTGTACAATTTTATGCATTTCTGGAGGGTTCATGTAATCACTTTACCACGCTTGGATGGGCCAAACCTCTACAAATCAATTCGACCAACGCGACTCCGACATAAAGGTATAGAAACTATAAAGACATGAAGGGCATTCATTTGAAGTCGTCGACCCGAACCCGTCATCCATGGCCGCTGGAGCATTCTCGACGGGAAGCGCATTCGCCCGCGGCCGCGAGATATGTGGGCAAAGACGGTGAAATGCCCTCACCCGACAATCTAAACCGGGCACAGATAGCACTGGCACAACGGCGGCGGGTTTCTTCGGCGCGCATTTATGCGCTCAAACATCTCGTGCTTTTGTGATCCAAAGTGCTAAGTGCACCAAACGGCGTGGAGGGTCATGGAACGGAGGTGGCCTCGCTCTCTCTCTCTTCATTCAACTAGACACGGCGGTGTGTGTTCGTGTGGAGGTGGGTGGGCGTCGAGCAGGCAGGCGAGCTCACACCCGCTGAGATCTGTAACACGGTGATGCGTAGTATTATAGGAGTGGATGGTCGGATAAAAGGCACACCGTCGCAACCAGGGTGGGTGCATAAGCCAGCGACCGAAACCTTATTTATGGCAAAGTGTAGTAGAACGAACAGAGGTCCTGGCCACTATCTTGCCAGGCCATATCCCTCACATTTCAATTTCCACATGAACAACCAACCCAGAACGAGACCCCACCTCCCCCATCTCCAAGTCGCCCTGCATCAGCAACGACGACACCTCCGCATGACGCAGATCCTTCGAATGCTGCAGCGGGGGCCGCAGAGCCACCTGTGGTCCCAAATGACCGCGCTCGAAGTAGCGGCCTTGGCTATCAAACTCGAAAGACTCGTATACCGCGGCTTCCCCGACAGCGTGGGGATCATGCCCGACGATGCCCTCGAATTGCGGATGCGGCGGGTCATCAACCTCATCTTGAACGCGACCAAACGAACATCCAAAGGTTCGCCCCCCGCTGGGTCGAAACCACCGACCATTGTGGCAACTTAGTTCGTGGCGACTCGCCTCTATTTATCGGTCTTGGCTGTAAGCCACTTGACTCAACTCGATTCAACATTTCTTCTTTGCGGTATCCGAGAGCACACAAAGCCTGTGTCGAAATATTGCGCGCATTTGCTGTCGCATACATCGACGCCAACATGCGCAGGGAGCTAAAACGAGCCGTTGAATCGTGTGGCCAAGTGAGTCATGCGCTCGCAATGAGGTAATCCGCCGAGGTCACGGAGAGTGGAGGAAACGGAAGGAGCGATGCATGTGTAGTTGCCAGCGCCGGAACAGCGGGGCGAGGATACACTCGTATCGACGGCATGCGAGGTGTGCGAAGCCAATAACATTATAACGTTATGTGTTGTTTGGACGTTCTATTCGGACACACTCGGGCGGCGCTGGGCGCTCGACGACCATTTGGTTCCCAGAATGCACTTGATCACATGACGTAGTCGCAGCTCCATCGTTTCGTCGTTTCGAAGGATCGTCTTTTCAGGAAAGGATCTGGTCAGGACGCGTTCAAGTTTGGCGGCAGTGGCGGCCAACGACAAATTGGTGAGCGACTCGACCGGGAACGCTCCGTTTGCGCGTAGCAGCCTCATGATTTGAATAGTCCGGTGGTGCCGGAGGCTGCGGAGACTCACATGGCGAGGGGGAACCAGTTCAACCCGTTGAGCGCACATTGACAATTGCGAATCGTCGCGGGCCTTCTTCATAGTTGTGGCAGAGACACGGCTGCCTTTTCCGATCGTGTCTCTGCTCCTCGGCGACCCTTGATGCCGAACTTCGAAGTTGACGAGATCTTTGGTCTGGCGGAGACACAAACCACCGCTGGTGAACACAGGGGGTGTACGCAGGGGCTAGGCGCCACAGCTTGTACAATTCAGCGTCGTGGCTCTCTTCGCCCGGAAGCGTCGGGCTGTCCATTGTATTGTTGCGGCACACCGTCGCCATGCCATCAAATGAGGATGGCTCCATTCTTGGA
>NW_008580184.1:88289-96880 GCF_000520115.1 Aphanomyces invadans | reverse complement strand
ATCGAGTTGCATGTGGCGTTGGGAAGCTCGCGATATCTCAAGCTACTGCAAGGTGGCGGCGGAACCCCCCTCCCCGAGGCAGGGGCGATCGGTTCGTTGTGCCTGTCTGTTCATGATTCAAAGATCCCCCCGCTGTCCTTGAACAAAGCCGACCCCGCCACAGAGTTTGTGAACACTGATGAGACTTGATAAGTTAAGGTTTAGGAATACATGTCGACGTCGCCATCACTCGAAGCAGTCGACGGGATTAAGCATGCTCGCAATCGAATACGATCGGCTGTGGTCTGCGTGACGTTTCGTCCGGTTCAAGTGAAGGACTTTAGCGATGACACGGTTCACGCGCATCGCGAGGAGCTCGGGGGACAGGACCACGTTGGCGTCGTTGGGGAAGTCGCGGTAGAGCAACCGTTCGATTTTGAGCGCGAGGTTGACGAGGGTTTTGCCGCGGCAGTGGTCCACGAGGCGGTTGTACCGATGTTCCTGCAGCATGCGAATGATTTGATCTGTCCGCTTCGAGTGCTGCACAGGCTTGAGTGGCAGAGTGTGTTGAGGGCTCGGCATGGTTTTGTAAAATGGGGCTCGTGGGCCATGCACGGTCTACTGGGTAGACACAAATTGCATTTCTATGCTAATACTGCCTCCGTGTTCGACTGCTGCATCCGAGCCACGACGGTCGCTTCCGCACGCGACCGACCAGAATCGGAGCGCTCAACAGCGTGCGGTAGGACCAGGTAAGCGCTGCGGGAGCCGCGCACTGTGCAAATCCTGGTCAGGCTCTCGTCTTGTGGAACCGAGCTGTGCCGATCTATCCCAGCCTATTGATGCGTTTTCATTCCTGTACCGGTACCATCATGACCTTGGCCTTCAGCACCATTACGTCTTTGGGGGGGAGGGGCGGGCGTCACCACCGCCGCGACAGCGACCAAGGCCGAGCTCTCGGATAGAGTTGGAGCCAGGACACGACATGCGAGCCGTCTCAACTACCTACTCTGCGACTTGGCATCGCCTGACGCAACTCGATTTCCAGGTCGGCCACCGCAGGCTCGCACCAGCACGCGACGTAGGCGGCGGCACTTGCCGTCGCTACAAAAACACAGCACCCCGACCGAGTGGAAGGAGACTGTAGGTGGGTGGAAGAAATTTTACGGCAACCCCAGCGGAAATGAGGTGATATGCACAAGTGTGTTATCGAAGGCAGGCGTTCGGCTACGCGCGTCTTCCCCAGCGACTCTCTCGGCCATGGTGCGTGTGCCGCAACCATTTGTAACCAAGCATGTTCCTGCGATTCCGTTCGCCTGACCGTACGTCGATGCAGGTTGCGTTTGTGGCCCGTTTACTCGGCAATTCAAACGGATATGCAATGGCAAGATGATGGCTATTCATCTTGGAGACGATCTACGACAGCAGGGTCGACAAGACCGGCCTCTTGCATCAAGGATGCGGCTAAACAAGAGCGACGCGACATGACCGCTCAATCGACGTCAACTCTACCATGAGGAAAAAATGCACGCGCTCTCGATCGTGTCAACGGGATGGCACGGTGTCCAGCGTGTAGTTGTTCGGGGCAAGGGACGCCGTGGTTTTTGCCCGCAAAATGGAAACGATGAGCTGCCGCATCTTCATCTCGAGCACTTCGAGGGGCCACTCTGCAGCAACGTCCGCGTCGTGGCAGCAGCGATGCAAGAGGCGCTCGATTTTGAGCGCAAGAGACGCAACGACGGCTGTGTCCACGGCAGTCGGTCCTCCCACATTTTCAAGTGCCCTCCGCAGGAGGTTCGAGATATGGCTCGTGTGACGCTTCCGCTGAGGGTTCGGCTGAGGCGCCGCAGCTCTGCAGCGTACCGACGCTGGCTCGGGCACCGAGTAGCACATGATGGCCTCAACGGGAACTGGGCCAGCAACACGGGGCGGCGGTAGCCCCCACCGCTCGCGTGTTTTTGGCACATTTTGGCGAAGTTCGAAGCATCGTTACCATTTCGCATCCGCAGCAATCCGACTTGGGGTCCCTGGACATGATACTGAAAGGCCAGTCCATCCACCATACATGCACATGCGTATAAAGCAATGCAAGAAGCCACCTGAACTTGTTTTATTCTCATGAAACCAACCGACAGCGACGCTAGGAAGGGGGTGATTTGGGGCGCCGCTTCGAACTTCGTCGACACCCCATCGTCAGGGGTGGGTGTCTGCCGTTGAGCGTCAGAATCGGCCAAAATGGAGACTACCGAGTACCCCAGTGGTCGGCAAACTTTGCAGCGGGAGATCGTTCGAGAAGCGGCAATGCCGACGCACTTTCCCGGATGCCGAGCAGCCCGCCCCAGGGACCAGACACACCCAGGACCTTTCAGCCACAAAACATCCCACGCAGTTCAGCTGCCATCACAATCGAGTGATTTCATTGGTGGATCATACGTACACGACTCGTGTGATTGGCGAATACATGAGCTACGTTTGTACAATTCGTATTCGTCATGTTAGTACAAGACCATCAATCGGCTCGCCGCCGTGCACCTGGCGGACGAGGTCCGTTCGCCATGGGTCGACGGCTCGTCAAGAGACACGGTAGTTCGAAGTACGTGGCTGAAAATGTAGAATGCCAGGGCCTTGCAAAAAAAATCGTGCTGCCGATGCCGTCGACTGCAGTGACGTCATGCTGCCGAGACGGACAGAATGATGGTTTTGTGCACTTGACGCGCTGGGTCGGAGAAAGCGCCAGCCCAACGAACGTCAACGCACGACGCGACGCATGCAGCCCATCAGTGCCAGCCATCCATCGTAGTAGGGAGGAATCGCTGCGTTTGCTCTTGTTGTAGTCCGTGGACATTGCAAGGGTGACAGAAAAAAAGGCAAGATGGTTTGTTAAATTAAGGAGCCAGAAGGGGGGGGGGCATGTAGGATGGCCTCGACTTCTTTCCAGTGAGAATGGAGACCGTTGGTCGCGTTATAGTTCAAACTTGATGTCGTCGAGCGTGAAGTTGTTGGGCTGCAGCGCAACGCTCTCCTTGGACAGCAGGATGCGCTCGATCACGTACTTCAAACGGGCTTCGAGCACTTCCGGGGACAAGTCATCCTGGTCGTCATTCGGGAACGCCCGGACGAGTATTCGCTCGATTTTCAACGCCAACGCGTTGAACACGTCGGCGGTGGCGAATTTGAACTGGGCGTCGTACGACCGGTACAACATTTGCGTGATGATTTCAATGCGGCGTTTCCGTGTCGGTACTGTGGGCATCGGGTCAAATTGGACGGGTGTGGGGTACAATGCAAACGACGACATGCACGCGCGTGGATTGTCGGCGGGAGGGGGGGCGGGTGTTGGTTAGAACGAAGATTGGAATATGACAGGTGCATGGTGACCACAGTGTGCCGGTGTCGCGACTTTGTCGGAGCGCAAAAACGTCGGTAATTGCCAGTTGTCTTTACCTCCGAGCGTGTCAAAAGCTACGGGGCATGTCACACTGCAATCATTTGACACGCATTGGAATCATGCGGACTATATCTGTGGCTACAACGCTTCTACTGGGCGCTCGTTCCACGCAAAGCTTACTTGCACACGACGATGCATGCCGAAGGAATGACAGGCGCACATCAAACAATCCTTTGGTCGGGCATTCAGTCGCACGTCTCAGATCGAAGCGAGTGGTCTCAACGTGGCCATAAAACCTCCAGAATCAACCCACGTTCGATTCCCCCCTTCGTCGTGAGGCATCTCTTTCGAGGGTATGTATAGGATCGAAACCCGATTCTTCTTGAACCGCTGCGAACGAGAACGCCCCAGTCGCACGCTATTGCGTTTTCCGTGACCGGTTCGGTTGGTGGACATGGAAGCATACACGTCGCCCTTGTCTTGCAGTAATTTGCGCGGTGTACGACCGCTCGCTCTAAAATCGTTTGACAGCCCCGCGGGGGCCAGGACAAAGCTGCTGTTGGACGCGTGACATGGACCATGCTGTTGCGTCCACGAGTGTGTACTCGGTGCGGTACCTAACATTGGTTGAAGATGCACTGGCTGGGTGCACTTAGACCGTCGAAAAGAATATGGTCGCCAGCCGAATATTTTGGGCCCGCCACAGTGTGTGGAATCGACCGTCACGTGGGTGAACAACGCGTCAACGTTCGTATCCGTGCATATTCTGCAGCCAGGAACCTCTAATGCTTTCGGCCCAGCTTTGGCCGCTGCGCAGAGGAAACGTGACCAAGCTGTCGCCACATGTACAGTACGCGCAGTCTTGGCTCTGACACAGTGTGCGTTGGCCACACACCAAAGTGTCGACGACTTGTGCCTTCTATGCCGTGCACTACGTGCACATACCTCGGATGACGGACATTCGCACCATGTTGTCGAGTTCGCCGTTAGTGCTTTCACACGACTCATGCCACGAACAGAAACACGCACACAAATATCAAAATCTGCGCACGTAGGGTCTCCCAACGACCAGCCGAATTTGTCCGCCATTGCTGCAAGTTATCAGCCGAGGCAATTCATGGCAATGTCGAGGTATCCCAGATTCGATACGCTCTATCGTTCAGTTTCAAAGGAATTCAGTTTAAACAGTATAATCAGCAGCAATAAAATAGCGAACATGGCCGGCAATGGATTGACAAATTCCACCGCGTCATCAAGAAGTCTTAATTAAATTGAAAAATCTATTTTGACCAGGTACTATGTCTTGCAGGAGTTAGAACTGTCAAGTATGGCTCCGAGCATAAGATTCTGGAGGGTTTGATTTGTTGGGAGTTCAATTTTATCCAATGTGAATACTGCCATCTTTCGACCGCACGACGGGACCGCGGGAGCTCGGCCGGGCGGCTCGGCTCATCAAGGAGAGGTCGTGTGACCCAACCGTGCGATCGCATAGTCCGGTGACTACGCCATTGCCCTTTCCACCTGGATCTACCGTTTGTCGAAGCACTTGACCGTCGTAAGTAGAAACGCCGGCAGCGATTCCAGCCCAACGGCATGGCCCACGACCGTGTGAGAGATTGCCATGGCGGTAGAAAAGAATGCCAGAAAGAATGACGTACACGACATGTTACAACTCGACTTCAACGTATACACTTACGGTTGCTGGCACACTGCGTCACTCCGACAACATGTTTTGAATGGAAAACTTGGTTGGAATGGAGGGTCGTGCTGTACTGGTTGCACGAGCGCGTTTGTGAAGAATGGTCACGACGACTCGTCGGACCCGATCTTCAAGAGCTTTCGAGTCGATCGCGGCATCCACGGGAAACGAGTGGCTCAGAATGCGCTCGATTTTCACCGCCAGGGGTAGGAGAACGCTCGACGGGGCGGGATGGTTGATGTGTCCTAAGTTTGCTCGATGGAGAAGGCGAAGGATCTGATGGATGCGGTTGCCGCGGCGGACTAGCGTCGGAACAAGCATGTCCGAGGAGGCGGCAACGGCAGCGGCAAATGAATGGGTGTTGGGGCTCATAAGGAAATGACGCCCCTCCTGGACAATCGACAACAGCTCAGATTGCCCCCCCCACCGAGCGTGTTTCTGTTCCTGTCGAGGAAGGAATTCGGAAGGCGAGAACACCGTGTGCGAGCGATCTGCACCATACTGTGTAAGGACCTATAATCTGGGTGCCATCCTTTCCAGTCGACGCACGGGCTTCAACGCAGTCAACCAAAAGGGACAGACAACGACGTTTGCCCCACGGTTCCTGCCACCTCTCGTCCTTGGCCGTCCCCCCCATCACGTGGGGAATGGGGGCGCGATGCACGAGAGTCGGGCTCTCTCGTGCCTATGCAACCAACCATGCTGCAGTAGGTGCTATGCGTTTGGGTGTTTACGTCGGCCACCTATCGTGCCAAAAAGCACAAAGCCAGTACTACTGTATGTGTGGCTGGGAGGCGTTTGGATCAGCGACTCAGAGAAACTGGGCGTTTCACATTTCGACCAATCAATTTCCTTCCGTTGTCGCAGGTGGCACGATAACGTAATAGTACGAACGGAGGCATGTACTAGTCCGAGAACATGGGCCTCTTCCGACCTATGGCTCGTCCACAGGAGCATCTCGTAAACAAACAAGCACACTTACCCCGTCCGGTGAGTTCAATCCATGTTTATGTGCTCTTCGGACTGCCATGTCCACGTTGCGAACGAACAAACGAAGGAGGATCGACGATTCCTGCTCTATATAATATTCTTATCAAATGATATTTTCGTTCGTGGCACAGAATCGAAACAAAGAGGGTTTGGCCCATGCAACCGGTATAGTGAAACGGCGTGGACCTCTATAAAATAATAAGATAGTGCGAACAGATTGGAGAGTACCGATCCATCCTTTCTACATGGGGATGTACTACTAATCTCTGAACTCGACCAAATCCCTCCAGGAAAAGTTGAAAGGCACTTCGCAGCCACAAAACTTGGTCGTGGAGACCATCGACAGTCGACACACCTCGTTTCCTCTGCACTTGTGAACAAATGCACCCCGTGAGAGGGCCCTGACGGACTGCTGGCATCGACTTCGTTGACATGTTCAATGGCCACACAGGTTGCAAATTTCCATTGCGTGGATGTGCACAGGATGTCTCAAAGAAGTGTGTCGGACAACCGCAAAACCCCGCGGCTGGATTGTGACGTTGCAACGTCCGCTCTCAGATGAATCTTGCTCGGGGGATCATCTGGGATGATGTCAAGGGATGAGCATGGAAGTGTGTTCGAGTCAATAGATATGTGCGTTGCGCGTTAAGTTATTCGTCGATCGAGTAGTTGTTGGGCTGGAGCGTCACGCTGTCCTTGGAGAGTAGAATGCGTTTGATCACGTGGCGAAGCTTGACCTCCAACACCTCAGGTGCCATCAAGACATCGTCGTCGTGGGGGAACGTCCGGTACAAGATCCGCTCGATCTTGAGCGCGAGGGACGTAAAGATCAAAGGGGACGCGTGTTTGTGTTGCACAGCGTATGCCCGTTGCAAGAGCCGTTGTATCTGGGATGTGCGACGGCGACGCGTGTGCTGTTGCTGTAGCTGGTGGGCCTGCCGAAGCTGGTGGGCGTTCAGGGCATAGCACATCGTCGGGGGAGGCACGATCGACAGGAGATTGGAAAATGGATCGCCTCGTTGTGTGTCCCATGGAGGGTTTTTCGTCCACACGGGTGCGTGTCTACGCCCCTTTGCGTGTTCGGTGAGATATTGAGCACCAGATCCCATGCATTACCATCTCTTTCACAGAGCACGGACGGGGCGTTGGATCGAGCAAGTTCCTGCACTCGTCTACTGCACACGTCGGCACATTGGCCATTCGCGCGACTTCCCTCGGGCTCCATGATTGAGCCGGGGGATCCGCGTCGATGCGCGGACGAAGCGCCGAGGACAAAGCGGGGTGAGATATTCGCCATCACGTTGGGCGTTTATGAAACCACAAGGCCTCGCACCATCTTTGCAAAATCGAACGCAGCTCGACACGTTCGCTCGCATCCGCGGCAGCGCGGTCAGTCCGTCCGCTTTGGCTTGTCCACACACGGACGGCACGCGGGTGTACCACGGCGCGCCGAGGAACACTTTGGACGAAGGTGGAATTTCGCTGGCCTGGTGGACGAGCCGCCGTGAAAGTGCAGTAAAGAACACCCACGGGCAGTAAAGACCCGACACCATGCACGAGGTACCGTACGTTTTATGTCTCAATCGTGCAAGTTGCATGAAAAGGCAATGTGGCCCACGGCGGCGATGGATCGCCGGTATTGTGTCGCCGTGACGACGTTCACGTAGAGCAAAGCCACACTGCATGCGGCAGATGGAGAGCGGAAGACCATGCGAAGACTCTTGCCGAACGAGCGATCGTGTGCTCGAAATAGGAAAGGATCCGCCGCACGATGACTCGGATGGGGGATCCTCGACAAGTTGTGGACGTTCGTGTGCAACGGGAGCATGTTCATGTCGATGCTCGTGTGGTTGAACGCAGTGTAAATCGAGTCGCGATCCGACCCGGGAGTCGGCGGCGGGATGTGTGTTTGTGTCAAAGCCAAACGTCACATCGACCTCGTCGATCGCAACCCACGTCTGCACGAACCTTTTGTTAAAAATAGCTTGCAAAAGCGAAGTACTCAGCATTTGAGAGCTACGACGAGCTTTGATGGAAACCTGTCCAACAGCCCACAACGCATGCACGGTCGACTAAGCCCTCGGAACGAGAACAGTTTGCATCCCACCTTGTGATTCGGGGCGATGGCCATTTCTAGCCAAAGGAATGAGGTATACATCCGACGAGCGGGCTTCTCCGTCGAATGTAAGGACCTTACACACTACAGTTCGTCCAAAAACTATGGACGCACACAAAAATTTTCAAGTTGATTGTGTTCCCTTCTGAATCAGAAGATACTCTTTTGACACAGTAGACCACTCAACCAATTATTGGGTCACTGGCGCAACGTGTTGTAACTTTGGAAATCACGAAGTGACTTCGAAATTCATTTCATGCAAAAATGTGCGATGAGCTATTTCGTAATTGACTCGGTCATATCCAATCGTGTCAACAGGTAACTATTGGGTGTGGTGGTTTCGTGAAGAATTCAGTTATGTTTGAAGATCTTTGTCAACAAATATTGATCACACATTCTTTATTCAAAAATACCACTAT
>NW_008580184.1:64568-65144 GCF_000520115.1 Aphanomyces invadans | reverse complement strand
TGATCTTGAGTCCGTTGAGGTTGCAGGTGGTCCGGCTGTATAGCATAGTGATTGGAATTCCTCTTTGTCACGAGGTTGACCCGGGTTCAATTCCAGGAAGGGGACGTTTCTTTTTGTTTACTGCGAAGGTTGCATGACATGCAACTCGTCAGGTTTCACCACAGCGCAGGGACCTTCATCCCTGTGACTGTCCACACGTACAAATATAAACGACTACAACACTACTCACCGGAATTCGGGCGTACCGGACGTCAAACTCGGCGCGGCGAACGGCATGATATGCATCTTCCAGCTTGAAAATGTTGTTCTCGAGTGAAATTCCGTCAAACGATTCCTCCGTCATGTACTAGCGCGGTTCGTTCCCTTTGCAAACAGCACGGGAATCCACGTCGTGTCCAAAAATGACTGCACGACAGACGAATCCACGACGTCCAGAATCGTCCGAGTACGCGCGGATTTGCCGCGTCTTGTCCGGGCTAAGGCAAATCCGGCAATTCCGACAGACGTTGCACAAAATGGAGCGTGCCAAGGCCGACGCCGAAGACAGCGACAGAGTTGTGCAGAGCCCCAAGCGGC
>NW_008580184.1:55662-56178 GCF_000520115.1 Aphanomyces invadans | reverse complement strand
GGAACGGGTCGCTAACAAAGCTTGCGCTGACTTCCGGGAGCTTGCGCCTCCCCTCGTTGGTGTTATTTGTGAGTCGTCTCCACGAGACACTACAACTCGTAGTCACGTCAAGGTGCGAAGGGGCTTTGGTAAGGTAACTATTTTTCATCACACGCCGTTCGGCAATCCCCACGCAGCCGAGCAATGCCCATGCCCCACCTCGAACACCGACGACGAAGCACTTGTATATTGGTAAAGACCCTGAAGCTGTTTTGAAACTTTTATTCTCGTTGGTTCGTGCATGCTTGAATAGTTGTGCACGTTTTGATCGCATGAATACGCATTGACTTCCATGGCTCCGTTTTAGTTTACGAGTCGTCGAGTTTTCAACTGGCCATTTTCAATACCGGTCGGTATTTTGAAATGGAAAAACCAACTGCACCGTCTCTACTCTATTACGACGCGGTACGACATCGATAAATGCCGGCACATTTTCGCTTTGCACGTATGATCCATATTGTTTTCTTCTGGTTTATC
>NW_008580184.1:55083-55562 GCF_000520115.1 Aphanomyces invadans | reverse complement strand
GTCTACGTCCACTGGGCGGGACTAGAAGATGTTGAATCGACTTGGGAAAGACTTACTGACATCTATAGAGATGCTCCAGAAGTTGCCAAGAAATTCGTAGCCACGATGAAAGATCGTAAAGAGCGCGAGAAAGTCGAAAAGGCCATGAAGTCATTCTAAGCGTTACCTCTCAGGGTGTCAGACCAGGGAACTCACTTCAAAAATGAAGTGATGAAAGCCGTGGCGGCTAAGATGAAAGTGGATCACAAATTCACAATCACATATAGCCCCTGGCGAAATGGAACGGTCGAAAGACTGAACCGGGACTTATTACAAGTCCTACGGGTCATGCTCAAAGAGTACAAATTGGATGAAAGAGAATGGGAATACCTTCTCCCAATTGTACAAGCAAACCTGAACCACAGTCCAGTGGCGTCCCTGAAAGGGCGATGCCCGACTGAAGTGTTCACATCCCGAACCCCTCAGAGCGCTCTTGACTT
>NW_008580184.1:44800-47388 GCF_000520115.1 Aphanomyces invadans | reverse complement strand
CTCTCAATACATATTATAAACGTGGTATTGAGTTGGTGTTGGCTCAGGGATGATAAGCAGACCTTAAGAGGAGTGTCGTGTCCGGCGTATATAACGTCTACTTAGCATACACACTTGAGGGTGACTGACGCATAGCATGTGTCTGCCTCACCTTCGGGCCAAGCACGGAACGAGCAAGCGGTGCCTCGTGCACCATCCCCAGGACGGCTGACGTCGGGCTGGCCACCCGCGGCAGTGGCGTCCGGATAGATTCCGGACGCGTCCCCAATGTCCTGGACCCAGCAACTGTACTCTGATTGGTGGTGTATTAAATTGCATGTCTATGATTGGTAGATAGAATCTGACAGTTGATGGGTAGTCTTCGATTTCTCACTCTCACACTTTGCTGTTAAGCCCCGCGCCTGAAAAGGAACGGGTCGCTAACAAAGCTTGCGCTGACTTCCGGGAGCTTGCGCCTCCCCTCGTTGGTGTTATTTGTGAGTCGTCACCACGAGACACTACAATCTCCTGCTTTGTCACTAGCAGGAACCTCTTTGTCCGGAGGCCGAATCCAATCGTACGTAAACTGACTTTTATTCGAAATGCACGGCAGGCCTCCGCCACCAGTGAACATGCCCTCGTTCTAATCACCCGCCTGCTCCCATACTAGAACGTCTCTGCTACGTCTACTAGTCGCCCTGACAACTCGCTGATGTGAACCATACCTTCGCGACGATCACAGAGGTTGCGACGCAGAACACTCCCCCCTTTTGAGGAAGACTCCTCCACCGGCAAAGGCAGTCCGATGGCCGCCACAAGCTCTTTCATCCCCGCCATTTGCGCGTTCGCTTGGACCCAACGTCGCACCACGACCAGAACGTCAGCGTACAACTGGTTGGCTGGCTTCCAGGATGCCTCGAGCTCATCTAGACCCAGCCAGTGGACCAGGATCTGGTACGCTCCATCCACTTTGCGCAGGCCGTCCAACTTGGCCACGTGGAACCCTTGGTCGCCAAAAGCAATGTGTTCCATAAGGTCTTCGGTGCTCACGGCCACCTTCGCAGTATATTTTTAGCCGGCATGCGTGGTGGACCGACAGGCCATACGGCGGCAGCAGCTGTTGGGTTTCCATGACATAGTCAGTAATAGTGCGAATCACCTGCTCGGTCCTTGCCAGTTCAGGGTCAATTTGTTAGACTCCCGACGTACATGGCCAACCAGCACAAAATCCCCAGGCATAAAGGTCACCAGAGTCGCACCGCGACGTTTGTCGGTACGTGCGCGCGCTTGGGCCCGCTTCTTGGCCCCTGACTTCGCGACGTCACGGTGAAGTTGGTCCAGCGCAGTCTTGAGCTCTTGCACATGCCTCCTTCTTACGCCGTCCAGAAAATCAACCTCCTTGACCTCTTTCGTCCATAGATGGAGGAACGCACTCAGCGGCGTCGACGCAGGCAGCCCCTTGAACACTGTCACTGACGCTTCGTTACCCAACTTGTCACTCGGCATGTGGTTGAGCGCTCCCTGGACCAGCGGGATGAGGTGGTGCCACTCGTCGGCACGCAGCTTCACCATGCCGGACAACGTTTTCAACGCGCGGAGGATCAGGCGGTTAACCACTTCGACCGTGCCGTTAGCCCACGGGCAATAGGCCGTGGTGAAGTGGTGATGCGCACCCAACATCTTCCTTAGTCGCTTAATCACTTCATTCACGAAGTGCGAGCCTTGGTCCGAGACCCACGTTTTGACACAGCCAAAAGTGGTGAACCAGTCCATTAGACCCACCACCGTCGCCGCTGCATCGCTGGTCTCGCCGGGGTATAACCGAACGAAACCGTTGAGGTCGTCTTTGACGACGAGCACCTTGCACCAGCCGTTGGTCGCCGTCGGCATGGAAAGCCAATCGAAGTGGATCAGTCGTTGGGTTTCTCCGCATGCAGCGCCGAACCCAACGTCCGAGGCACTACCCGTCCGTCCACCGCAAGAAAATGGAGGCATTCACGTACGAATCCTGCCACGTCGTCTTCCAGGCCACGCCACACAAACAAATCTCTCACGGCTTTGACTGACGCGCGTCGATTCCGCGATGCCCAGCGGCGCCTTGGTGCGCGATGATGCACACACGCTGCTGCAAGTCCACAGTCCCGGACGAATCCAGACGCGTTGCTCGTCGACCAGTAGGTTTCGGGCCTCGTCTTTCTGAACGTTCCGAGGCGGTATTTCCCCCGCCTCCTCGGCCGCGATCTGGCTCGCCACCAGCGCCGCCGTCGTTGGCCACTCGAAATCCTTTTGTTGCAGAGGCGACACCACTGTCACCAGGCTGCACACACGCCGAGGCACCTGCTGAGGTGCTCTGACTGCTGACGCACCCCAACGGCTCAAGAGGTCGCCCCACACGTTCTACTCTCCAGACGCTCATTCGATTGTGTACGGGAAGGTGGTCATCGCCAGAGCCCAGCGTTCAAGCTTATGGGTTTCAGCTCTCGCTTGTGGAGATACGCCAGGGTCGCGTTGTCGGGAGCTCGCCAGGATCGCGACTTGACGAGGGTGGGCACCTCGGGCCACCACTGAGTTCCACCCTCGCGAAGGTATCGGATCGCCTCCGCCTCGCC
>NW_008580184.1:44087-44685 GCF_000520115.1 Aphanomyces invadans | reverse complement strand
CGCGCCGGAGCGTTTGACGTGGCAATCTAGGCAAAGGAAGTGCCATCCGTGCTGAGCCGGCACATCGTTATTGTTGGGCTCCCGTACGAACTGCAGGACCTCCTCGGCCCGCTGCGCGCCAAATCGACCTCTCAGGTAGCCTGACGCGTTGAGCATGCACCACGAGTAACCTCCACTGTCGCGGACGTTAGATTGTTGTGATTTTTGCCCCGAAAAAGATGTCGAACGCCTATTTCGAGCGGCTCACGCACCCTGATCAAGCTTACTTTTCGCTGGGGTCGCGCCTGACGTGCGATTCGTCAGCATGGCTGTCGGGACCGCCGTGTGACCGATATGACGATGATGCCCATCAAGCGGATCTCCCTCGACCCTGGAGAGTCGCTTAGAAGGTTCGACTTAGAACCTTCGACTTCGAGCTTTAGAACATTCATCCTTCACGTCCTGCTAGAAGGACCCCATCGGACGCCGAGGGACTCATCCAGCGCATTCTCGTGGTAGCCCATTGCGGAAGCATGGGCCACCGTGGTATACATACCATGTGTGCACACCTCCGCAGTCTCTTTCATATGGACAAAGTAGACGCGCTGGTTTCGACATT
>NW_008580184.1:42654-43987 GCF_000520115.1 Aphanomyces invadans | reverse complement strand
CGGCTACAACCACACCTTTAACTAACTCGAACTTCACATTTTGCCTCGAACTCCGCACCTGAGTTTGAGTCTCCTTGTTTGCGCCTACCCTTCAACTTGTCATAAAACCCCGTGACGTCGGTGAACGTGATGAAATAGCGCGTACGACCACTGAGTGCAGGATGGCGCATCGGTCCACAAAGATCCGAGTGAACGAGAGCAAATGGTTCATCAGTAGACGACAATGAACGTTGTGGAAACGGTAGACGCGATTGCTTTCCGGCGAGACAACTCGAGCAAAATTGGTGCTTATAACTGGGAAGCTCAATGCCAGTCGTGTATATTGCTTGGTCTTCACCGTGTGCTTGAAGCTGATGTGACCCAACCGGGCATGCCCAGTGTCGGCATCGGTGGTAGTCACAAGAGAGTGGCCAATGACAGCATCCGGAGCATCGAGCTCGACGGGAGTCAAAGGGTTGGCAATGTCCAAAAAGTACAAGTTGTTCCGGCGCACACCAAAGGCAAAGTCCTGGTCATCACGTGTAACGTAGCAATCGGCTTCACGAAACACGACCTCAAATTTCTTGCTGGTAACGCGGGAGAGTGAGAATAGGTTGAATTGTATAGTCGGGATAAACAAGACATCGCTCAGGACAACGGGAATGACGCCAGAAGGAGTGTTCATTTCCAGGAGTACAGATCCTCGTCTTTTGATCGTCATGTCGCCACCATTCGCAGCACGCACTTTGCCATGGTAAGAGCGGAGGTCTTCAAACCAAGCAGCGTTGTTGCAGTAATGATCAGATGCCCCAGAATCCATAACCCATTCCGAGGAGACGTCAGGAAGTGGAGCGGAGGATTGTAGAGTGACTCACATTGGCAACCATGCTGACATGGTTGGCAGAAGGCTGACAATGGCGACGGCGATTGGGGCCAGACGACGCTTGAGATGACGATCCACGGGGACGTTCCGACGAGGCAGGTGCAGCAGAATCCACAGGCGGAGCCGTGTTGTTCTGAACACGCCGTTGACCACTGTTGGAATGCTGCTGGTCGGCACGCTTGCGACGGTAAACATCCTCAGTGTGATTACGCATGTTGCAGTAGCTGCAGACGACGGGGGCGTCTTGGTTGCCGTGGCGGGGGCGGGATCGTTAGTTTCAACGCGAAGTTGTCGTCAACGCTGCATTAGAAGACCCATATGAGCTCCGGATCTCCTTTTGAATAATACGCAGTAAACAACTTGGGTAGCGTCGTCCCATCGATGACTTCGCCGTGTTGAAGACATCTGCTTGAAAGTTGATAAAGGATTCGAACCGCTCATCGAGGCTGTTCAGGAATATGTGAACTTGGA
>NW_008580184.1:39974-42554 GCF_000520115.1 Aphanomyces invadans | reverse complement strand
AATACCGGTCGGTATTTTGAAATGGAAAAACCAACTGCACCGTCTCTACTCTATTACGACGCGGTACGACATCGATAAATGCCGGCACATTTTCGCTTTGCACGTATGATCCATATTGTTTTCTTCTGGTTTATCTCGTCGCGGAGAATGCCTTGGTTCGCTCGCGCCGCAAGAACTCGGTTGGCCATCGGATCCATCGACACGTATGTGTTACAAGTGTCTGCATGATAGAAGTAGGTTGGTCAACTCGATGTCCATCCTCTTCATGTATTTGTGCACGATTTTTGAAAATTTCTCGGATCGGCATTCGCACCTTCCTTTTAGCACTCGACCAGCACAACAACTAAGTTGACGACAACTCTTGTGTTCATGAGGGCTGTGGTTGACTTAATCGCAAAAGCGCAAGCGTTTTGCCTAAGCGATGCGTAGCTGCATGTGATCCACTTCGACTTCACCCGAGGTTAGTCTTCACGACGTGGTTGGCCCGATCACCTCCACCGATATCCTTTTGTCCTCCGTCGTCAGCTTGAAACCGATTGCATAAATCGTTTCCACCTCCACAAACGAAACACGATCCGATTTCTGCTACGTCCTTGCCGTGGCTTTCGACATGATTTGTGCCAAGGAAATTTGTATTCATGTAAGGGTCATTATGTCCATTGGTCGGCGAACCATTCGTCTCGGTGCTGAAACGTTGCGGACGGACCAATTCAAACGAATTTTGACGCTGGCACTCGTCCATAAGGTGAGAGGAGTGCAATTCCAAATCCCATGTCGATGGGCATACTTTGCACTCAAGGGAAAATAAAGGCGATGGGTTGTGCAATGGCATGACCGCACAGCGAGTGCCATGCGCACAGCGGTGGCAAACATGCTCCGAGGGATGTCAATGTCACAGGTAGGTTTGTCCTCGCTGAAAACGATGTGACGGGCAGCGCGTGTAGTCAATATCGCAAATTCGGTTGGCACGAATTTCTTTGGAGAGTTGTGTGGGTTTGCGGCAGCACTCGTGTCGTGCAACGATCAACGTGGCGAACAGACTCGAATCGACGGCCATCACGACGTGGACACACTCGACCTGGATGCGCAGCCCGGCCGGCGATTTGTAAGTTACAGACGGCTTGGACATGCCGTCGAGGCCACGCGAGATGCGGGTGACCGTGGCGTTAAACTTTGTCTGCACCGCTGCTCTGGAACCCCTTGACAAACTTGTACTCGCAAGGGACGTGGACAATTTTGGGCCGACAGAATCTTGGACACCGCCTGCGGATGGGACTACCACAGAAAGTAGAACGCCGGGATGATTTCCAACATCCCGTAGCCTGGCGGTGGAATGTAATGTATCGCACCCCCTGCTCTTGAAACAGCATCTAGAGCTGCGCGGTGGACGCGCCGCGGGGGAACGACGCAGTCTCTTGACTCGACCGAAGGAGGTACATAGAGCGGGAAGTCCAGAACCGTCGACGGGTCGGCGTCATCGACCCCCGCACTCTGCCCCATCGTGTACATGTAGTTGAGTTGCTCGAAAGCAAACGGGGACTTGGTGAAGCCAACATGTTTTCGGTACACCATTCCTCCCTTGTATCACCATCATTGTCGTGTAGGTGTCTGTTCGCAAGCAGATTAACGACTCATGCAAAATATTAACGATGCTCTAGCCATTGAAAGCTGCCCGCCGTGGTAGCGCCAACCGCGACTGGACTGCAGTGTCGATGACTTCCTTGCGATCGTGTCGCACGCCATATACTATCCATCAACTCCATCTGGTCCAAACAGCTCGACTGGATCAAATCCCCGACAGACACAAACGCGACTAGAGTCGGCCGTCGACGCGTACAACGCGCCCAAACCACCCATTGCATGCTCGCGACAGCCGATGGCGACCCTCGTGGATGTCACACACATCTTGGCTCCAGTCTTGAATCACGACATAGACGCGCATGGGACGCACACTTGAGTGGCCGTGGTGGTTCGCGCATTCCACTTGTACAACCGCCAAATACTACCAATCTGACTGGTTCTCGCAGCACTTCGTGAGATAATTCTACTTTGTGGACAGGCTCTTTTGTTCTTCTCTATAGGCACAGCGTCATAAAATTCGACTTAACATTTGACGCACAGATTGCGGACTTAAATGAGCGGTCGCCCAGCCTCCAAACCAAATATATCATTTGTTTGACAAACAAGAAAATCTCAACAATCATGAACCGTCGGATCTCATGTCGTCCCACTACGTTGCGAATGGATGCACGCGGACTCAAGACTTAAGCCACAGGATTGTGTCAATAGTATCCAATCGAATTGCAGTATTGAGGTCCTACAATGTCATTGGTGAAGTTTCTATCATACAAAATCTATAGGATTCGACATGCAGTGTTCGACACCCTCTTCGCCTTGCTTGAACCCGTGACACAACCACCACTGCGCGCACGATCATGTTTATCTTTCGTCAGCTTGGCAGCGCTCTGACACGGCAGCCACGGCGCGATTGCGCCCCACGCTTGTCGATTGTGTCGGAGATTGTGTTTGCCTGGTGTGTGCAACCTTTGGACGTCTTGACACCTCCTTTTGACACTACGA
>NW_008580184.1:33718-39874 GCF_000520115.1 Aphanomyces invadans | reverse complement strand
ATGTCCGACGTGGCTGCGCGGCTGGACTTGGCCTTCGCCGACGTGTCAGGTGGTCTGATTCATCGGTGCATCGATCATACCAAGAAGAAGGTTCGCGAGATGAACGCATACCTCGTCGAATTGGAAGCCACAGATGAGGCTGCGAATGAGCCGCCTTTGCCGGTCGATGAGGAGTCAAGCGATGACGACGAGAGCGACGATGACGAGTCCATTCTTACGGATATCGTCGATGTAAACCTTGCGTAAATCAATAATTCTTTGATCTTATATTTTCTTGCCATCGAGTTTGTTAAGGTTATTTCCTCGAGAGACTTGTATAAAATTATGCAATTTTCAAAAGGACCCTCGATGGTCTCGTGGACTGTAAGCCGAGGTTAAGCTAGACTTCGAGAATGTACGATATCTCGAAGTTCTGCATTAGGCAGCGCTAGGGCTATGTGGCTTCCATTAGCTTTCACTTGCACAAGGCTCATGTAGCATGCAGAATGGGCAGATTATGTATGACGTTGCCTTAAGGCGATATTTGATTTGTCGATCAAATATTTCACGCCAATGTGACTCAACAAGGAACGCCCAAGAGGCATGCCTCGGCCTCGGAGCGTCACCACTTATGCGTTGCCGAGGTGTTTATGCAACACAATGTGCTGCATTTGGGGCAACAATATCGCGATTTCGTGTCCGGATTCTTTCCGGATACCGACTCCACACCATGGAAAAATGGAAACCACCAGGAACATTAATATAATGACCTGTTGACATTTGTTTAGCTCTGATAATTGAATATTGTGATGCCCTCTGCTTTCACGTCATTCATTTCCAAGGCGCTTGTCGTTCACGTCGGGACGGCAACAGGATGGTACTTGCCGAACTTGGAACGAAGATCCAGAACGCGCTGGGCAAGCTGAAACGCGCCTCAAACGTTGATGATGAAGTCCTGAACACAATCTTCAAGGAGATCTGCGGGGCACTGCTGGAGTCGGACGTGGATTCCGGTTGGTACAGCAATTGCGGGCAAAGGTCAAGAATGCCGTCGACGACGACGAGAACACGGGGGGCAACCGTCGCCGCATCATTGACAGCAGTCGTGGACTCGCTGGTGTCGATGTTGGAGCCTGAAACTTCTTCGTATGTAGCGGGCGACAAAGATGACGCGGCGCCAAAGTAGGGGCGTGGCGCGTGTTTGAAGTGCGGCGACAAGGATCACCGCGTGGCGGATTGTCCCAAGACTGCGCCGGGCGAAGCGCAGCGTCTGCTAGACGCGATGGTGAAGGATCGCCAAGAACGGGTCAAGGTGTTGGCCGACAAGTCTAGTCGGCGCTCGTCCAATCGCAGCGCCATGGTGGAAGGCGTTGTCCGTGTCGAGAACTTTCTGCTCGGCACGAGAGCTGACGTGAACGTCGTTTCGCGCGGCGTTATGGATGCGTTGGCATCGTGCGACGTCGCTGCGGACATCGTGGTACACGGCAAGCAGCAGCTTGTCTTCCCTTATGGCGAGACAGCTGCGCCACTGACGATGCCGCGGCTTGCCACGTTTGGCAAGCTAACTCTCGACACGACGTGCGGCCCGCTGGTCCTGCGCAGGCTGAAGGCTTGGGTTGACGACACGGCCTCGTCGATCGACGTTATTATCAGCCACCCAGTCATGGAGGTTCTCCGTGGACGACCTGCTCGTCGAAGAGCGACAGCAGAAGTCGGAGTAGGACGTCTCCGACGGCGTTGACATCCCTGCCTCCAACATGGCGCGGGTGACGCTCCTGATGGCCGAGAGACGGGATCCGCCTGATCCCTGCCTCGAAGAGAGCGACAGCATGCAGTGTGCTACGCCTGAAGTCGTGGACCCGAAGATTATCGGGGCAAGCGAAGATTCTCATCGCAAGACGCGCGACAGTGACCTGGCCGTGCTTATGGCCAAGGTGGATGAAGCTCAAGGGCGTGGGCTCGACGCCGTGGACACGCAGCACCTGACGGCGCTTTTACGGAAGCATGTCGATGTGTTCCGTGAAGACCTGGGTGATGATCCGCCTGTCAAGGTCGAGCCCTTGAAGGTACGCATCAAGCCGGACGCGACGCCGGTGAAGTGCGGCATGCGACGCTACCCGCCGGCGCACGTGAGTACATGCGCGAGTATGTAGAGTCATTGGAGGGGAACGGTATGGTATGGTATACAAGAACAACCGTTCGACGTGGGCCGCGGCGCCCCGTATTGTGCCCAAGAAGGACGCCGGCGCGCTGCGGATGACGATCGACAGTCGTCCTATCAATGCGTGCACCGACCCAATGCCGTGGCCCATGCCCAACCTCGACAGCGCGCTCGTTTGCCTCAAAGGAACGAGCGTCTACTTCACCTTGGACTGGGCCAAGGGCTACTGGCAGCTCCCGCTGCATGCGGACTCCCAAGAGTACTTCTCGTTCATGACCCCGTTTGGCGTCTACACGCCTACCCGCGTGCTGATGGGACAGACCGACGCGGTGGCTTACTGCCAGTCGGTGGTGCACCAAATGTTCGGCGACCTCTTGTTTCGCGGCCTGCTTGCGTGGTTGGACGACCTCCTTGGGTCCGCGAAGTCGACGGCGGACCTGTTCGATCTGCTGGACCAAGTACTGTCCATCTGCGCGGCGTACGGGCTCAAGCTCAGCCCGAAGAAGTGCCACTTCTACTTGCTGGAAGCCGAATGGTGCGGCAAGGTGATTTCCGCGGCTGGCGTGAAGCATTCCCCCAGCCGCATTCAAGGTCTGGTCGATTTGGCGCCCCATACAACCGCTGCCTACCTGCAGCAGTTTGTGTGTGCCTCGAATTGGATGCGTGGCAGTATCCCCGATTACAACAGGGTGATCGACCCTCTCCGACGTTTGCTCGACGTGGCCGCCAAGGCGGCGAAAAGTAGCAAGAAAACGGCCCTGGCGCGTGTAGAGCTGGCGGCCGTTGGATGGTCCAAAGGACATGCCGCGTGTTTCGAGGGCGTGAAGACAGCGTTGAAGCATGTGATGCCCCTGTCGCACCCTCGCGTTGACATGGAGGTGTGCGTCTTTACGGACGCCAGCGATCAGTTCTGGGGTGCGGTGGCCGCGCAAATATCGCCGGACGACCTGAGTCTGCCCTTGGAAGAGCAACGTCACGAGCCGCTGGCGTTCCTCAGCGGCAGCTTTAGCGGTGCCAGCACGCGCTGGCCAATTGTCGAAAAGGAGGCATTCGCCGTCGTCGAGGCCTGCAAGCGGCTCGACTATCTGGTGATTCGGCCTGGTGGATTCCGTCTGTTCACGGACCACCGCAACCTCGTCTACATGTTCAACCCTCACGGGTCGAACGGCAACCTCGCCAAGTACCAGGCTGACAAGCTTCAGCGGTGGGCGTTGGTTATGTCGACATTCCCATATTCGATCGAATGTCTGCCGGGCGACGGGAACGTGTGGGGCGACCTGCTTAGTCGCTGGGGTTCCGCGCCGTCTGCGCCGCCCGTGGCGCATGTGCGCAAGCTGCTGCATGTGGTGTCCCCTCTGCAGCGCGCTGATTTCGATTGGCAGACGGCGGCGTCGATTTTGGCCGCCCAAACGTCATCTTTGGATGGGGGGGCATCCCACCTGGCGTGGCCTGGAGCGAAGAAGACTCCTACTACATGGACCCAGACGGGAGGATCTGGGTGCCAGACGGTGCTGTCGACCTGCAGCAACGCCTCTGCATTATCGCTCATCAAGGCGCGGCAGGCCACCGTCAAATTGCCGCGACGACGAAATCGGTGTCCGACGTGTTTATTTGGACCACGCTGGTCCAAGACGTGGACACGTTTGTCCGAGCGTGCTTGCAATGTCTCCAAGTGGATGGAGATGTGGTGCCGCGACCATTGGGCTCGGCCCTGCACGCCGAGAAGCCCAATGAGTTGAATCACTACGACTGGTTGTCGATGCCGGAGTCATCAAGTGGGCTGAAATATGTCCCGGTTATCAAGGATGGCTTGAGCGGGTTCGTCCACTTGTGCTCTGCTGAAGCCGCTGACGCGACAAGTACAGCGGCTGCGTTGATGTCCTGCTTCACGCTCTACGGCTGCGTGGACACGTGGGTCACTGACGGCGGGGCCCACTTCAAGAACGATGTGGTCGAAAGAGTGCGCAAGATGGTGGGCGCACCACCACATCACGACGGCCTACAGCCCTTGGTCCAATGGGACGGTCGAGGTGGTCAACCGTCTAGTCCTGCGGACGCTCAAGGTTTTGCTGAGCGAGATGAAGTTGCGTGCGAACGAGTGGCATCTAGTCCTGCCTCTGGTGCAGGACGCGTTGAACCACCAGCCCTCGGACAGGCTCGGCAGAGTTGCCCCCGTCACGGCATTTACAGGGCTCAAGGCGAAGACGCCACTGGCCGGGCTAGTACACCCGGCCACCAAGGAAGTCATCTGCACGGACATGCTGGACGATGCCCGTGTCAAGCACATGGCACAGCTCAAGATTGCCTTAGATCAGCTGCACCGTGAAGTGTTTGCCCGCAGCGACAAGCTGCGACAACAAGCGAGAGGACGGCGCGACAAGAAAACGCGGGTCAAATTTGCCAACTTTAGTATGGGTGATTTTGTCCTAGTCGGCACCGTCGTTCAACGGCCTACGAAGCTTGCGCTGCAGTGGCGTGGGCCACATCAGGTCGTTCGCGTAGTCACGGATCACGTGATGGAGACGCAACAACTGGTTGCGCCCTTCGACTTGTCCACGCACCATGCGTGTCGATTGAAGATGTACCACGAAGGTGGACGTGAGGTCACAGACGACCTCGTGGATCAGATCGCCTTCGGCGATGGCGGTTTCCACGTTGAGCGCCTGGAAGAAGTGCGTGTTGCGGCAGACGGCCGCTTCGAAGTTCTAGTCAAGTGGCTCGGCTTGGATGCCAAGGCATCGTCCTAGGAGCCAGTCGACAACTTGCTTTAAGACATCTCGGTAGTGCTGCGCAGGTGCTGCGCTGCTCACAAGGACGAAGATCATGTCGCGGACATGATGGCCCACCTAGGTCTCCCTTAGAGGAGGGAAGTGTTCTGCGCTGCAGAACAGTTGGGTCGCCAGATCGTTTGACCCACTGCAAACCACGGTAACAGTCTAGTGGTGGATGACCTAGTTGTGTAGTATTACTATAGACCGTAGTCAGTAGCCACGAAGTTCGTGGCCCCTCAGCCCTCTGAAGTAATACAGTCTTGGATTTGCCTTACGAGAAGGTAACTTTGCCGTTAGAAGCCGTGAAGGACGAACAAGTATGACGGCGGCAGAGCTGGACGACATCGTCCCACTGACGCCATCGCGCAAGCTCCGCGTTGAACAAGGGATCGGGGTGCCTCCTGGTCGAAGTCGAGTTTCTGCTCAAGTGCCACAAGCGATTTGCGGGCGTGATCACGCGCATGGATAAGAGCGGGCTCCTCAAGGGCGCCGACGACAAATCCGCCAAGAGAAATTAACATGCACCCAAGTACCCGCCGAAAGGGGGCATGGACCCGCGCATGTTGGCGCACATGGGCGGTCCCCAAGGTATGATGGACATGATGAAGCTAATGGGCTGCCTCGGTGGCCTTGGCGGTATGGGCGGCATGGATCCGAGTGCGTAGATGAAGATGATGGGCGGCGGGGTGCCGGGTATGCCCAAGTTTTAACAGCATATAACAACACGCTAGGTTCATATTGTATCAAGTCGTCTCCACCTTGTGTTGGAGTTTCGGGGTTCTCATATTTATTTCGATTCTCTGGATTTTACGAAATATATTTCAATATTTCTGACGGGACTGATTGGCTCTTGATTTTCTTATGTTTCCCACTGATTGGCTATATGGTAATGAGAGTGAAGTTCTTTATCGTTGGAGTGAAAAATAAGCTAAATCAATCCACACCGAGCACCGCCTCTCCAAGAGCTCTATGAGGACACCTGTAACCCCGAAACCACGAGTCGGACGAACCCAGTCCAAAACGGGGGCAGAAGCGTGAGTCCGGAGGTCAGATCAAGTCCGGGGGCTCAATGAAGTCTGGACGGCCAGTCCAACCGATAGTCGTCGACGCTCAAGGTGTGGCGCGACTGGAACACGTGGACCTCGCGGACGAAACGAAGCGGGCGTATCTGGAAGTCTGCCAGATGGAGCCTTGGACTCACTTCGCCGAGTCCTGTCAGTCGTTCCTGCCCGGACTGACGCCGGC
>NW_008580184.1:0-695 GCF_000520115.1 Aphanomyces invadans | reverse complement strand
CACCGTGCCCGCTCTCGTATACTTCGTGACTTGGCAAGACTTCGCATGGCGAGGCTTGGGTCCAACACGATCATAATGGCTTCCTAATCCACGTATCCTCATCAGCCATCTTCACCTCCATGACAACCTTGGTGCGCGACATCGAGAATCGTCAAATCCAACGATATCCTCGTCATTCTGATGTTGCACTTATGGATTTCTACAGATATCTTCTATCAACCGGAGTTAATCCCTGTCGTTCGCACAAAAAGGCCCTCTCGGAAGTACAAGACGGGGTTCAGACAGCCCAAGAACGTGATTGCGTGCCGCTGCTTGTGGTGCGCTCGCTGCACTCCTGTAGCGACGACTTTGAAAGCACCACACGGTCAAGTGCCCTTCCCCTCCATAGCATGAAAGGTCCGAAAGCGATAACGTCACATGATGTGCTAAGCACACAAGTTACGGATAAAAAGAATTCTGACCAATCCGAACTACCATCCGGATACACATCCGCGATAGTCCACAGAGTCATTCTGTTGAGGTTGGTACGTACAACCAAGGGAGACCGCGAGCATCCGTCATCACCTTGCTCCAGTCCGAGATGTAAGCATCTTTTGCCGTCTTGCCAAGTCACGAAGTATACGAGAGCGGGCACGGTGACTGGTGTGCGCGAAGGACTGGGAGTCCAGTGTCCACGGGAGATGAATGCCCGTGGA
>NW_008580183.1:700958-701524 GCF_000520115.1 Aphanomyces invadans | reverse complement strand
CCCTTGTTCGGACACGTGTTCGAGAATTTCTTCAGTGATTTCAAAGCTTGATTCCGCATACATCTTGATCCTGGACATATGTGCTTCACGTTCTTCGTGAGTGATCAAGTGCTCGATTTTGACAGAGAACTCGCCAACTTCCTTGACTCGGTAGGGGCCCAACCACGTTACCAACAGCTTGGGATGACTGCGCTCGTCGACCCGGGACCATAACACGTAGTCCCCTTCGGTCACGTTGCAGTTTTCATAGCTGTCGGTCTTCATCATGGCTTTCAGGACGCGTTGTTCGTTCTTGTTCATTACTTCCTTGTGCATTGCATGAAGACTTGCACGGAGCTCGTTCAGATTCCTCTGGATGTCCTCCTGTTTCCAGGAAACTTTGCAGAGTTCACGATTAACACCCATCACCATAACGTCTAACGGGGTCACTGGTTCGAGAGCCGTGAACAATTCCATAGGCGATTTGTTCGCAAGTGAGGTTGCAGGCGTCTGGTTGAGATTTGCTTGGACGACCGGTAGTAGGTAGTCCCATTCCTCGTGCGCCAGTTTGTACTCGCGTAGCATAA
>NW_008580183.1:698121-700858 GCF_000520115.1 Aphanomyces invadans | reverse complement strand
CGAAACCCCGAAACCCCGAAACCCCGAAACCCCGAAACCCCGAAACCCCGAAACCCCGAAACTGTAATCACCACGATTACTTTCGATGACTCAATCAATTTTTGTAGTCAATGCGCCAACAACCAATCAGAATTAAAAATTCCTATCCGACGTGATCAATACCAGCCAATCCACGATAGAAATTTCAGCTAGATATTAGTATAGTATAGAAAATCTGGTAGATTTCCGTGCTATCCAACAACTGTCCACTGAAGAACATCGAAAGGATAAATGAAATCACTCTATTAGCGAACCAGCCAATCGAATGGGGGCTCCATGACGCGCTACGCGCGGAGTCGCTTCGCTCCAGTAATTTGTTAAATTTTTAATTCACGCCTTTGGATTCAATTTGTTTCCTTTGTCCCAGTGGATCGCCGTCGCGCCCTCCCTTCATCCCGAAACCAATGACCGCCAATGCAAAATATGTTCGCCATCGTCTCCTGGGGCGGACCCCGACGTTTGGGGCCCGTCCGTCCTTTCCCGCCGTTGCAATCGACCGCCAACTGCACCATTTGCTCACAAAGCTGAAACCCCGAAACCAGCCAAGACCAAGCCCAAAGACAAGGCGCCAAACGGTGGCGCAAGAGCCGCCGATCATCCGCGCGCCAGAAGCAACAAACCGCAATGGAACGCGGCCGCCAAGCAAGTCGCCAAGCCTCGCGACGCCAAGAACTCCAAGTCCAAGCGCGAAGACATCAAGAAACGTACCACGAAGCACCAGCTAAGTTAAATAGACTAGCTAATCGAGCTGTGTTTGACCCTGATGGTTCTATCAAGACGAATGCGCTCAACATCTTTTCTTGTCGGATTGTGTCTGTCGTGGATATCGAGCCCTAAAACCTCGCCTACCATGACCTTACGCCTGCTGAGACCAAGATTCCGCTCACACTCAAACGACTTCTTGGTCTTGGACTTAAGTTCATTCTAACGCCCCCTCGTCTTACTAGCAAGAGAGTTTTGGACCATTTCCCGTATTTCGAACGAATTATAGGATTACGGTGGCAATGTGATCGCGGAAAGCGGAGATTTAACGAAACTGATAAATGTGCTGGAAATCGCATGCATAGAAATTCGGGCGGATTCGAAGCAAAAATACCTTCATCATCCGAGGTGGCTCGGCTAGAGCCTCCGAAAAAGATTTTTGCCCAAACCCAACTTTTCAACCTACAATGGGTCATTCTATGTTTGTAGAGGCTTCTCTACGAGCAATGCGTCTTTCCATCACTCAGGCCTCGTTCCAAGTTAGGAAGAGAACCTATAACATGACTCAGGACCCCGTCTCGTACTCAGGGTCATGTCACAGTCCCCTCACCTACATGTACAGTTTACGGACAAAATTCTTGGACCAGCTTTCATGACGCGACATCAATACATTCTCTTTTGTCTGCGTCATCTTAAGGACACTTCTGTCTATGAGAAATCTATGGCATCTGCTCAGGCCATTACTAAACTCCTCCGAACCCTAATGAGGAAACTGTACCATACTCTATTCCATGAGTACGTTCATGAACCTGATTGGGGTCACACGAAGTTCATAACGTTCCAATTGGGCGAAAAGATTTTGAATCGTTTCTATGCATTAATACATACATAAATCGATGCTTGAACTACGACCAATCGTCTCTAATTCTGGCTCGATTATGAAGGGACATTCAAGATGGCTCGACTACAAATTGCAGCCTTGTTTTAAGGAAATATCTCCGTACTTACGAGGCTCTGATCAACTGATTGACGATCAGACCGATCTAAAACCGGATCCAGATGACGATATGTTCACTTATGATGTCAGTGCTTTGTATACTTCAATCCATATAAACCATGCACTGCATATTATGAGTCTCTACACGAGGACCCATGGAAGAATGGGATTTTGAGAGGACTAGAACTATTTCTGATGTCTCACTATTTCCGTTTTGGTGACACTATATGGATGGCCACAAAAAGCGTTCCTTTCATTTTACAGGTTAAACTCGTCAACGAAGATGAAAGCTTCCAGCATTTCATGTTATTCATTACAAAAATCAAATGTCATAGTCTCATAGCTAGCAAGTAAAACACAATTGCATAACCTTTCCAAAAATATATTTAACCATCAACCGCCCATGTTGAAATTTCATGGACGACTTGGCCATCAAACGACTCCACGATGGAGACATCCAGCTCGACGCAGGGAACTTCCGAATGAACATGTTTCTCTTGCACGACTTAGCTTAGCGCGATTTCATCTTCCGCACGTGACAGTTCAGCTTGGACAACAGCAAGTTGGCAGCTTGAAATTCAACACAGACAGACAGCCAATACGACATCGTATCCCTCTCATGTTTTATTAGTTGTGTTCCTATGAATTTTTGCTGGATTCACGAAGAATTCACTAATCGCACCCCACGATTGAACTGGCTTTTCCATTTAAGAGAGAACAGACTAGTATTGTAGTACTACCTCCAGACGGAAATAGATCAGTCATTTGACAAAACTTGATGTGTTTTCTTCAAATGTTCGAATTGTATAAATCTGAAAATAGGTGCCGAAAAAGCTCAATTCATCACATCCAATTGGCTCGAATACACAAAAACGAGTTCAATCCAGACGAGCAAGTTGACATGAAAATTCAATACTCAAATCAAGATAAAGAATTTCGGACTCTACCAAATTCATCCGAAATGCTGGAATGACGATTACTTTTGAGCGGCAAATCAAG
>NW_008580183.1:688260-689431 GCF_000520115.1 Aphanomyces invadans | reverse complement strand
TTTACCATGGAGCCAGAAATGAGGTGGCCCGAATCTTTGGTCGAAATCGCCATACCATCGCCGAAATCTGGAAGCGTGCCAACGTATCAACTCGCACAAGGTGCCACACATGGGGAAAGCGGCACTCAAGAGGTCAGGGCTCCTACCTGAGACCGTCGCCTGTGGCCGCGAGGTGTTCGACGCAGGGTGTTCTTTGATGAGCCAGCATGATCTTGAGAAGGTCATGCACGACCTTGCCGTCGAAACAGCCGCCGAGTTGGAGATGATCGACATCTTTTCTGCTATCGAATCGCTTGGGATCAATGACGAGGACGTCGAAGTAGGAGTGTAGGTTTCGACACAAGAATCAAATGTATGTGAGTTTAGGTATGGAATGCCAATAATTAAATATATTTCTAGTACTTATTTAATTATAGAGGTGTCATTATGGTTCAGTGTATTTGTTTATTGTATTTCTGGGGGATGTCAAATGGCTGCTCTATTTCCGTCCTTCAACAATTTTGATATGGCTGGTCTATTTCGGTTTGGAGGTAGTATTTGTTGCTGGTCATCGTGGTCGTGGCTGAGTATAAAATGTTCTCTCTTCTACCAATTATCGTGGATAGGCTCTTCAATTCGGCAACACTCGTTGAGGGTAATTTTATTGCCGATACAAATATCAAGATATTTCTCCAGTACCGCTGCGGACATTAGAGAGGTTTTGCAACTTGTCCAGTCACGATCCAGTTGTCGATTTGTAAACACAAAATCCAGTTGGTGACAAACACAGGAGTTCGCCTGTGAAACTTTGTTCTGGAACCTGTGAGACTCAATCTCTATGCAGCAGAAATGGCGAAATGTGCGGAACTACTTCCATTCCCACACCATTCAAACGATAGGCTCCTGCAGCTTTGATGTCTACCCCGGTCAAGCGGCGCAACTACACGGAGGAACAAGACCTCATGCTGCTACGGCAAGTTGCGTTGGACATGCCGTTCCTCGAACGGCGGGGCTTGATCATGGACAAGTGGGGGTCACTGGCCGCAGTTTTCGCGGCGCGCATGGACTTTGGACGGCCGGATTGCAAAAAGGCTTGTAATAGGTTCAGCGCCTTGCTGTAGGGCCACCGCAAGAGCAACAAGTTGTCGGAGCAAGCGTCTGGTGTGTCTGAGGAAGTCAAAGAAATTACTCA
>NW_008580183.1:654293-675176 GCF_000520115.1 Aphanomyces invadans | reverse complement strand
GATTCCGTCGGGGCACGTGACGGCCTGATAATTCAGACAATGGATGCGCTTGTGGCCACTGTAAACGAGTTTTTGCAGGTCTTCTCCGTTGTTGGTGCTTTTGATTCGGCATGTTTGCAATTTTGTTCCGTCGATGAATCCAAAGACGTTTGATAAAGGGGCCCCTTTACGAGCAACAGCGTGGCAGTACGAGTCCATGTTTTTGGCCACCAGTTTCAAGTTGAAGAAGAGCAGCTTTCCCCACGCATCGTACAGCAGGTTGACGATGTGGAGGAACACATCGCACAGGGACGGTCGTGAACGGCCAAACGTTTTCGCCATGTCATGGAATCGCGTTGGAAAGGCCAAACGGCCAAGGAGAATGCACACAGCCTCATCACGGTGAACTTTGTTCCGCGCTTCCGTTATTATGATTGCTGGTACGGCCAGGAGCTTGCCAAGCTGTTTGATCCCCTTGACGTCGAAGCGGAAATCCAGCATGGCGTTTGCGTCAGAAATAGTGTCCAACTTGAAGCGAATGGCAGGGATAAGTGGTCGTTCGACCACCTGCGACGCCAACAGAGTCAAAAGGAACTGCCGTTGTTTGGTCGTTCGTGCAAAGGGCATCAACATGGCCACGTCACTCTGCGCGAGCGCCATGCCAATCGAACTGATGGTGAGCCGGATATTAGTACCAAAACCGGATAAAGCTATGGAATGGGAATGGAAATTTGCAAAACCCAATAGCTGGATTTCCACACATTAGCTGGCGCGCGAGATGTGTCCCAGAGCTGTAGGAATGGATCGTGACTGGACAAGTTGCAAAATCTCTCTATTGTTACGACGCCTACACCCCAATCACGTTGTGGTGGCGCACCACATTGAACGAATTTTTTGTTGATGCAGATATATGAAAAAACCATTTATCCAGGTGAGATAATATGAAACGTTTCTCTGGCGTTATACTCCCTCCGTCCCATTTTACTTACGTAGATCAGAAAATGGATAAACGGCGCCTTGAATAAAAACAAAGCACCTTCAGAAATTTATTCCACACGTTCATCTTCAAAGGTGTAACGATACAATTGACCAATGAAATCACAGATCACAGAAAAGACGTGTCGCAGAACCAATCAAACAACGAGATATGGCAAATCTGACTGTGCCATTAGATTGCGGAGAGAGGTTTACCTCAGGAACCCTCCTAACGAGCCCAACAACTTCACACAATACCCACAGCACGCATCGGTTTGTACTTAATCGTCATCTTCTAATCTAATTGGGTCAAGTCCAATCACACCAATCTCAGCCATCAACTCATCCATCGTTTCGTTGTCACTCAGGGCAATTCGTTCGAGCTCTTGTGCCGGCTCGTCCATGCAGCTCTTCAGCAACGACCCGCTCCATTTCGGTACGGTCGACGGCGTCCAGCTCGCCCTTGACATTCTTGTAGACATCCAGTGGGCACAGCAAGCTTTCAGGTAGGCGTCCTTGGCGCGCTTGTTTCTCCTTGACCTGGTGGGGCACCTTGTAGGCATTGTCGCCCCGGCATTTCAGCGTCTCGATCATGCACGCCTGGAGCGTGAGAAAGGTACGATCCAAGCGCTCGGAGGGATAGTCGACGAAAGCGGCTTCCACGTTTGCCACCAGTTCATCCACGTTGCGCGCTGACGTTCTGTGTTGTAGTGACTGTAAGTCATGTCCGATGAGTTTGCTGGCTGCAGCTCGATCGTGAACGTCCAACCTGCAGTGCTGTAGATGGCGAAGGCGGCAAGAACCGTCGCATCGAATGGGGTGACATGCGCCAGGGCGTTGTCGTGCTGCAGCTTCACGTTCCGGTCGGGACAAGGCCACTTGGCGACAATCGACGGCAAGATTTTATCGATGAGGAATGTGCGGTACACGTCTTTGGTCACGACAACTGACTTCGTTTCGTTGGTCCTTGCTGCACGATTGGCACTGTCTCGCTGGGCTTGGTGGACTCAACAAAGGGCCACGTTCCCGTTCCAAGCTTGCCGTCTCACCACATGCTAGTGCTATCAATGAAACGTGGCCGTGCCACAGACTGAGGAGCATCACTTTAGTAATATACCTCTTCGACTTGCACGTGCATTTTGGTTCGTTTTCTCGAGTGACCAGGTAATATTTTCGCGTGGTTTTGGTAAGGTAAAGCCACTTCTCGTCCAGGTGAACAGACTGCATCATATCGTTCAGCTCCATGTTCGCCCGTACCATCTTGAACGCAAATTTCATGCGGCAGTATTTGTTGGCTTCAGTCAAGAACGGACGGATGGCATTTAAATGCGAACGAAATAGACCCAGCTTAAGGTACAGGTGTAGAGAACCGCGACTTATTCCTATAGACCCTGATTGTTTGCCTTTGCAGAAAGTAAATGCTGTTGAACTACCTGTCTGTTCCCAAATTGACCGAAGTATATTTTGCTGAGCAAGCGGCACTTGAAGTAACTTTGCCTTCACTTGGCACTTGAAGTAACTTTGCCTTAACTTGGTCAGCAGTAAAGGCCATCTTCCTGCCCACTTTGCCCTTCTTTCGGCTGGCGACCAACACCTTCATGTTACCGTCGACAACTCCCTGCTGCTTCGCCTGCGCGAAGACTCTGCGGATGGTCGAGTGGTGGCAGCCGTACTTTTCCGCTAACAACTGTGCGATGCCGTTCGGCAATCGAGTCAGCGAGGTCTTGCTGCTGTTGAGCAGGATCTCCCGAAGGATGGCCTCGAGGTCTTCGTTCGTCAGGTCACGCATAATGAATGTTGGTCAAAAATTTATATGAGTTAAAGAATGTAAAATTCACGGGTGACTTGAGCCATTGTTTGTGCGCTTTTCCCCCTCAATCACACGTTTATTGAAAGCTCTTGGCGCGCTTGTTCAATTGCACCAATCAAACACGACAAATTCAGCTTGAGGAAGGCGACAGTAAAGTTTGAATATCACTTGTAAATATAATGATGGGGCATGTCTCCCCTCCGCACAACTACGCAAACATTGTGGGACGGAGGGAGTATTAAATACCTTGCAATAAATTAAACGACTTGACGCTGCCTTGCCCACACGCGATGCGACAACACTATTTTTAGTTAGCGGTTACGCAGCTGCCACCATGTCGTTTGAAACGACAACGCGGTCAGTGCGCCTTGTGTTGGGTACTGCCGATGCAAGGATCCGACGGACCTCTTACTGGGCCCAACATGAAGAACACGCGTAAGATTTCGCCCGAACTCGCGCCGACCCACGACAAACCCGTGAGCTCGAACAATCCGTCCACGAATGCCATCCTGGAACTCACACGCAAAGGATCGGGGCTCCGGCGCCAAGGAACTACTCGGCTCGGTTCGCCGCCAACCCTCTGGCAACGCCGGGCGATGACAATTCTAGAGTCGAATGTGTTCTCGGGCCTGATGAACATCATCACGATATACTGCCTCTTTGGTGATGATCTCCGCGTCGTGTACGGAAGCAAGTCGACGGACCTTGGGTTTTACGTGGTTGCGTTCGTGTTCTTTTGCCTGTTTTGCATCGAGTTTTTGCTGTCGTGCTTCGCCAAGCCGTTCTACCTTGCGTCGTTCTACTTTTACCTGGACATCATCGCCACCGTGTCGCTCATTCCAGACATTGGATTCATATGGGACCTCATCGTTGGCGCCGACAATCGAAGCGTCGCGGCGTTGAGTGCAGGCAAAACAGGTCGCATCGTTCGTGTCGTGCGCATCGTTCGCCTCATTCGGATCGTCAAGTTGGTCAAGTGGCGCCACAACGAAGAGCAGAAGCAGCAGGTGGCCGAATCCAAAACGGGTGGCAAGTTGGCTGAAATGACAACGCGTCGTGTCGTCATGATCGTCATCTTCCTCTGCTTTGTGCTTCCTGCCTTTGACGGCGGGTACAACGATCCGATCAACACGTTCGAGACCAAGGGCTTCGAGACTCTTCACGTGTTCAACTTCCAGCCGATGCCATGCGCCGCTTTCATGGGCATGCTGAAAGTAAGCGTTCGATTGCATGCTGTTCGCTGACGGGGTTGGGTAGGTCTGGATCACGCGCACCACAAACAACCTCATGTACCTCCGCATGAGCAACATTCCATTTGAGACAACGACGCAGTGGGCGTCCGAGATTCGATTCAGCAGCCTGGACTTGAAGGTTGCGAATTTGACGCATGATCCGACGACGGGATGGTGGCCGGAGGATATGTATCTGTCAGAGGATGAATTGCTGGCCAACTACCGCCCCACCGACCTCCGCGTGATCCGCATCACGGGCTGCTACACGACGGACATCGATCCGATTGCAATTCCTGGCAATTGCACTTCTGTCACGTACTTTGACATTCAAAGCGACATTCAAGCCGCGGCAAAGGCCAGCATGGTCAAGGCGGCATTTGTCATGCTCGTGCTGATTGCGTCCTCCATTTCGTTTGTGCGTGTGGCTCGCAAGACTGTGCTCGAGCCCATCGAGCGCATGGTGCGTCCCTTCGCCGTGATGTTGACGCGTCATCCTTGCTGTGCGTTAGATGGCGACGGTGCATCGATTGGAGTCAAATCCACTGGCTAAGCACACGACCGTCGAGCAGGAGGACCAAAAGCTGGCCAAGGCACAAGGGTTTGAAACAGCGTTGCTCGAGTCGACGTTGGAGAAGATTTCAGCGCTGATGCAAGTCGGATTCGGGGCGGCCGGGGCGGACATCATTGGCAAGAACATGGGCGCCGGGGACGTGGACCCGATGCTTCCCGGCAAGAAGATCACGTCGATTTACGGCTTTTGCGACATTCGGCAGTTCACTGACACGACCGAGTGCTTGCAAGAAGAGGTGATGGTTTATGTCAACAAACTCGGCCACATCATGCACAGCGGCACCCATGCGTACTACGGGATGGCCAACAAGAACGTCGGGGACGCGTTCCTGCTGTCGTGGAAGCTCTGCGACGGGGAAATGCCCGGATTCGCGCGCTTCAGCGACACCCCGACCGAGGAGGATCGGAAAGCCGTGAATGCAACGGTCAAGTGCCCGCCAAACGCGGGTGCCGGCAAGAAGATGCGCCGCGTGACCCCCACGGAGATGGCGGATTCGGCGCTCACGGCGTTCCTCAAGTGCATGATTGACCTGGACAACGCCAATTCGTTTGGCGTGCTGCACGAGTACATTGTAAAGGACGTCGTGATCAAGCGGTTTGGGCCAGGGTTTCGCATTCAAATGGGGTTTGGCATGCACGTGGGGTGGGCGATTGAGGGCGCGATCGGGTCTCGTTTCAAGATCGATGCGACGTACATCAGCCCCCACGTCGAGATGGCGGACCGCCTCGAGGCCGGGTCCAAGATATTCAAGACCAAAATCAACGTCAGCCACTGGCTTTACGCGCTCCTGTCGCCCGGCGCCCGCAAGTTCATGCGGAAGATGGACACGATCCAGATTCGAGGGTGAGAGGCGTCTCTGTGGCGAATGCTCACGAGATCAACTAGGGTCGACACGCCGCTAACAGTGTACACGTTTGACGTGACGAACCCGAAGAACGGATTTGCCACACCAAAGTTCGACACAGACGAGCGCGGGAACCAAGTGCAGAAGCCCGTCGACTTTGAGCACGACCCAGAGTACAAGGAGATCCGAGAGGGCCTGGACCCCGAATTCCTCGAGAGTGCCGCCGCAGGGGTCGACCAGTACTTGGCTGGGGACTGGGCCAGTGCCAAGGGGTCGCTGACGCATGCGCTACAACTTCGTCCAACCGACGGCCCGACCAAACACGTGATGGACTTTATGAAGGAGCATCAGTTCCAGGCGCCGACAGATTGGAATGGAGTGCGCACTCTCAATGGGTACTAGGACGAACCTCGCCATGACGGTCTGCAACTGCATGGAATATACTTCACACGTATCGACATCTCGGGATGCTAAATGAGCTCCATATTGATCTTTACAACTTGATGCTGGGCAGAGTGAAAATGTTGAGTGCTCGCAGTAGCGCGTCAAAGGCTGCGGAGGTCGGGCCAGCTGCCTTGTACTGCTTGGCGGTGTCTCGAAGTAGAGGCACCTGGATGGAGTGTCCTTTGGCGGCCAGAGCGGCCACGACGCGTGGAGATGTGACGAACTGCAGTAGTTGCGTCACGTTTCGCGGTTGCTGGCTGTACAAGCACTTTTCAAAATCGATGAACACACAGGTCCCCTGATGAACAAGAATGTGGCGCATGGGGTGCGTCATCTCGGCCTTGTTGATGCGAAGAACGTCAAGAACGTAGCATTGATGGAAGATGCGGCGCAGAAACCACGCGACATCCGCCTTTGTCGTCGCTTCATGGTGAAGGAAGTCCACAGCATGCAACACACCGTCCAGGAATTCGAAACAGCAGTAGCCAGGCCCTTCCAAGACGAGCTTCGGGCCCATTCGTAACCGATTCATACGACGGAGCCATAGACTTTCTCGGTCAATGGGGTTGTTCTTGATTCCGTTCAACTTTTGGACCTTGATGAGGACGGGGGGCATAAGGGATGGGCTCGTCCCGGCATAAAGCACACCTCGTTTCCCGCACGCAAAGAAATGTGTTTCCACACGTTCATTCCGTTGGAGTTCCAACGCTCTGACAGCATGTTTCAACGCCTCTTCGCCTTCCGACTCTGGTTTCATGAGCGAATCCAGTTTGGTTCGATCCAGCTTCCACGATGTCCAACGAGCCTCATGTGTTGACGCGGTCGTCGCACTCACCATCGACACAGTCATAGACGCCGGTGCAATGTCTCCGTACGATTCATCCAAGGCATGGCATACGTCCTGGGGAAGAAATGCGCGGAAGCTCTTCATCTGAAGGACGACATACCAGTTCCATCGCGCCAATTCTGGCATTGCCCTCACCAAATTGCAAACTTTAGGTCACAAAAAGTTTTAAAATACACCTGCGAAATCTCGATATATACTTTAAACCAAATATCAGCATCTGTCCAAAAAACAAAAATGTCTGTTTATTTGGCACGTGATGCGGGGTTTCGGGGTTTATTTCATTACTTAATTGAATCAAGATACTTTGATGAATGTCTTGAACGTGCCATGCATTTTCCCACCCGCGGGAAACCAAATCCAACCTGTCGTCATGCTGTGGGTCGACGCACACCGGCCGACGAGCCTCGACCGCCTAGACTTCCACCCAAACATCAGCGAGCGACTGAAGCGCCTCGCCTCGTCCGAAGAACTACCGCATCTTCTCATCTATGGTCCATCTGGGGCTGGGAAGAAGACCCGTGTGATGGCCCTGCTTCGAGAACTGTACGGGCCCAATGCACTAAAGACTCGATTGGAGCACAAGACGTTCAAGCACCCGTCGAGAAGCACAAAAGTGGAGATCACGACAGTGGCTTCCAACTACCACATTGAAATGAACCCGTCAGATGTCGGCAACGACGACAAATTGGTGGTCCAGGAACTCATCAAGGAGATTGCCATGTACCGTCTCGCAGACACGAATGCGACCAAGAATTTCAAGGTCGTGGTGCTAGTCGAAGTGGATTCGCTGTCCAAGAACGCCCAGCATGCTTTGCGTCGAACTATGGAAAAGTACACGGCGTCGTGCCGCCTCATTCTGTGCTGCAACAGTCCGTCCAAGGTGATTGATCCGTTACGCAGCCGTTGCCTCGGCATTCGCATCGGGGCTCCAACTCACGACGACGTAAAGTTCCATTATTTGCCTGGCTCATCCACTGAATGTACGGCTAGATCACGCGAGTCCTCCAAAAAGTGTGCGAGAAGGAATCGTTGACTTTCTGCCCACCGCTTGCGGTTGAGATTGCCAAGAAATCAGAGAGAAACCTCCGACGCGCTCTGCTTATGCTGGAAACCTGTCGTGTGCAGCAGTACCCGTTCTCTCCGACGCAACCCATTCAGCTGCCCGAGTGGGAAGAGTATATTTGTGGGCTTGCCAAGGACGTCCTCCAGGAACAAAGCCCAGGCAGCCTCCTTCGCGCGCGAGACAAGTTTTATGAACTCTTGTCCAACTGCATCCCGCCGGACGTCATCCTCAAAGTTCTGTGCCGCGAACTCACGGCACGCCTCGACGACGACCTCAAGCACGACCTCGCCCACTACGCAGCCTTCTATGTACGTCCGGAATGAATCTCTCGAGTGCGTCATGCGCATTTTGCGTAGGAACATCGCATGCAATGCGGGCAAAAGCCGATTTTCCACCTCGAAGCGTTTTTGGCCAAGTTCATGACGATTTACAAGAAATTCCTGCTCGACTTTTACATGTAATAAAGCCATTTATACCAACGCAAGCATTTACGTATGATGCTTGAAACTCAGCGTGGCTCGATACGCCTTGAGCGCAATCGCATCTTGTTCCTTGGCGATGTCCATCTTCCGCCGCGCTTCCGCTTCCTCCATGTCGCGCCGTGCTTTGTCCTTGGAATCAAATTCGGCACGTGCTATGGCGCGGCGCTTCACCGCCAGGTCTGGACTTGCGCATTCCGTCAACGGCTTGGCTTCTACCTTCTTGGAGAGGAAGGTCCGACTCCCGGTCATGATAGGCGTCGCCTTGAACACCATCTTTTGCAATCGCGCTTTCTCCTCCTCCATCTTCAGCTTTGCCAAACGCTCCTTGGCCAGCTCGTCAAAGCGTTCTCCAGGCATGTGGAAAGGCTCGATCTCTGTCAAAGGCATGCGCTTTACATTGGAGTTGAGACCTTGCGCAGTGTTATACAGTGGAAGCGGAGCTGCCTTGAAGACACGCTTCAACGAGGCGGCTTCGAGGTCGGCTTGGACCTTGACATGGAACTCTTCCTGATACGCTTTGTGTCGGCGCACACTCTCCAAATTGGGGCTCACTGGTATTGTCGTTGTCGTCCTACTCGGGGCCACAACTTTCCGACGCTTGACAGAAGGCATCGGGTTGGCGTGGAAGGGCTTTGCCAGCTCCATCCCATCGACGTCTTCGACTTCGAGTGGGGTGCGAGTGCGTTTGTTGGTGTGGAGATTGGGTGACTGTGGCCGAGTGTACCGTGGCAGAGACACGTGCTGAGCATTCTCCTTGTCGGTATGATGGCTGGATCGCTGCACTAGGGTGGCAGGGTCGATGTAGCCACCGTCGTATTTTGAAGGCGCAGGGTTGGGGTGCATCTTGGCTCGTTGGGCCGTGGCAAGAAAGGGTGAGTGGGGCACCGTAGTTTTGGCGACATACACTTGAGGGGAATGATCTCGCCGCATGAGCTCGGCCGCTTGGAAGATATGAATCGCTTCTGAAGTGCCATGCTCGACTGGTTTGAGCTTGGCGCGCTGGGCGGTGAGAAGGAACGGAGAATGCGGTTCGGTGGGCATTCGCTTGATGTGACGAGGGACAGTTGTCGATGAAGTGTTCTCCCGCGACACCAAGTTTTCGAGATGGAGGTTCCTGGTGGTATCCTGGGGGGTGTCTTGGGCGCAGCCGTGGTCAACGCAGCGGAAGTGTCGCTTGGCGCTGCGAAGGTCAGGAGATGTGGGATGGGTCAGAGGCAGCTTCTTGGTAGATGAGGGAAGCATCTGCTTGGTCGAAGCAGCCTCAAAGAATCCATCGCCGTTGTTCTGGTACTGAACGTTCTCGTCAACAAGGCGGTCGGTAAAGTCACAACACGATGGGGCGTTCAAAGGAATCGCTGGAGTCGAATGGGAAGGAGTTCGAGCTGGAGTACCATGGACTGAAGACGTTGAGGCACGTGTAGCGTGAGATTTCGATGGAGTTGTTATGGCATCATTTGGATGAGCGATGCCGTCGGCCGCAACTGGAGGTTCGACCGACTCATTCTTGTCTTCTTTCGTTTCTCCGTGTGGACGGACGTCGGAGTCAATAGCGTCGACGGAATCCTCTTGGACAACGAGGGGTTCGCATATGGAGGCGTTCGCTTTTACGCCTGTCACTTCGCATGTCGATTCGCGCGCTTTATTGGATGCTTCGATCAAATTCGACACTTCGCAAGGTGCAGCAACGTCCACAGGTGATTCTGGATCGATACCTTCGACAGACGCACTTGTTGGATTCGGCTGCTGGACATCGCATGCGTCCGCCTCTTCACTTTCATCATGGCCTTCACGAGCAGCACTCTCGTCTCCGTCACAGTTAAACATTTCGCTTTCTTCATGAATGGGGCTCATGGAGGAGTCCACATCTTCTTCGCTGCACAGCAAGGACAATCCATCGTTGTCGCCTGCCGAGCTGTTTGCATTGACAAAATCAGTCACTCCGTCGTGCGCATGGGCTTCTTCGTTGCCCAATTCTTCCGTCATATGGGCGAGGACCTCTGCCACTGTTTCTTCCTGGCCAGCAGCATCAGCCGCGTTTGTCCCTGCGTACGTCGCCATGTCAACGGGATGCTGCCGGATTCAAATTTTTCAAACTCTTGCTCATATGAAATACTGGTCTCGGATTGGTTTAAATTCGTCTAGTGCATAAATTATGTCCATGGCCACCTTACTTAAACAAAGCTTCACCACGAAATCCTGATGCTATGAAATTTTAATATTGTGTTTTATAGCCAATCAAGTTGTGGGAAGCGATCAACAAACAAGTCGAGATCGTCATGTTGAAAGGTGGATGGAGCTTCTCGCGGCCTAACTACCGTTCTGCTTGGCCGCCCAGTCTTGAATCGCCGCGAGAAAGGCCCGAATGCCTAATACAATGACTGAGAATTGCTTCTACGTACATTAGTGTCATGCATACCGTCGCCACGAAGGAGGTGTTCTTGTCCTGCCGCGGGGTTCAAGCCAAAGTTGGACAAGATCCCGTCGAAATTGCTCGTGTTGAGGGCATGCGCCAAAGCCCCAATGCATTGCTGCAGCTGCGGCGTGCGAGGCTACATGTACATGAATCCTTGACATCCTACCACGTCCGTACCGTGTCCAGGAGCTCGTCCACGGTTTGCATCGAATCAGGGAGGTGGGGCAAAAGTTCCGCTTGGACTTCGGGGTCATGCAACAGCTCAAATACCGCAGGCTACGATCGCGTCTAGCAGGTACGTCGTAGTAGGCGATTCGAGGCAGGTACCTGTTGGAGCAGCTGCGTCATGGAAATGTGGACTGGTCGATGAGCCTACTCCATTTTGTAAACTCAGCAGGATAACATTTCGTTCGGACGCACATGCTGTTGTTGGGCCAACGCCATCGCGCGCTGAAAGTCGGCCAGCTGAATGCCTCCACTGGAAGCCGCCGTGGGAGGAACGGAAGGGGGCGCAACTAATGCGAAAGTCCATTGATTAACACTGGAAATCCTTGGAGTCGATTGCTAGGAAGATCTACTCGTCGTCACCTCCTTCGTCGGGATCTTGGACGTCGCGCATGCTCTCTTCAATGGCGAGCCGAAGCAGCTCTTCCTCACTCAGTTCTTCCATGTTTACATCGTCATGACCTTCGTCATCCTCGTCTTCGTGGCCGCTATCGTGGTCGTGTGGCACGGGGGAGCTCACGGGGGATGCCGTGTTCGTGGTGCTTCCTGATCATATCACAGTTGGTACTCGACAAGGTGGAGCCGGTCATCATACCTTGGGGCATACCCATATGCTGCAGGATTTGCTGCAATTCTGCCATTTGAACTGCGTTGGGTGCACCGTTTCCGCCGGTCGTTTCCTGGCCTCCGCCCAAGGCGCTGCAGTCATTTCAGATCAGGCAAGATCTGGGTCGTACTCACCCTAGCATTTGCATGATTGCGTTGTGGTCCAGTTGACCTCCACCGCTGGCAGCACCACCACCTGGCGTACGTGCGGAAGTCCCGCCAGTTGCCTGGGGCGCCGCGGTGTTGATAAGGTCGTTGACTTTCTTCGTCAGCTCGGCATCTTTCGACGAGTCTTTGTTCTAGTTGGATTCGTCCATGTAGTCGAGGGCACATGCGCGGATATCATACCTGCAGCCAGTAAAAGAATCGGCGGGACGACGCTTTGTACTGCAAAATATACACGCGGTCGTTGGGCCGGGATGTGTCCACTTTTTCGAATGTGGCGTCGTGGGGGAACAAAATGTAGTCCTAATGCACACGCATCAGGCTCGGCCAGCGATCAAGACATACATCAACGTTGGCACCAGTCGTCCGGTTCTTCCACTGAAAGTGCAGCAATTGATCGTCGCCGCGAACAAGCACGATCTTGCCCTTCTGAATGTCGGGAGTCACAAGGAGCTTGGTACTGCCTGGTTCCTTTGGGACGGCAGTCATCTTCCCAGCGTTGAACTCCACCAGTGAGGTCTAATCACGTTTGTGCAGCAACACAGCATGCTTGCATGGACGGGTCAACTTACACGCGCGCCGCCAGTCTGGCCGAACTGAGGAAACATCTTGACCGCAGACTAATCGAGCATGGATATTGTCCCAAGGGTGGATTTCAATAATTTAACAATGTGAAATTTACTGTCGGTTTGTAACCTGCTATATTAAAAATATCCTTTATAAAGTAGTACTCGTTCAGAAAGGTTCCGCGTTGTGGACTGCGGAATTCTTCCTGACAAGGTTACGCACATGTCGACGGCACAGACAATGGAGGAATCAACTATGCGTACATGTTCGTGGATGGCCTCGGTCTGTAAAGTTTGCATTGATGGTCGGAGCCACCAATCTCCCCTCAGATTCCCGTCCAATGTCGCAGCAACGGCCATCTTGGACCAAGTCAGGCACAATTCCATCGCTGGAGATGCGTCACGATTCGATTAGCATGTCCTCGTTAGGAAACAAGGAGCTGGTTCGCGATATCTGCTGCAACTCATCGTATTTTCGTGGTTGCAGGGCCACGACGGCCCCTGGTACCCGAGTGCTCAAAAGAACGCAAGAGCAGCAATGCACGTATCTCTATGGTGTAAACACTTAGTTTTTCTTGTACGGGTCCAAAACTTTCTTGACTTCGGCTTCATACACGGCTTCGGGCTTTTCTTGTGAGAAGAGGTCGTGGCCTCGGCGAGTCTCTTTGGAAGCATTCACATCAGAGGTGAGCAACATCGATTGCACGGCGCACTTACTCCAGAAAAGAGGGATGTAGCAGATCCCAGCTCCAAGGATCACTCCCAGCAGCACCTTGGACTGATCGCCCACCATCTTGAACCCCATCCTGTCGTGGATGTCGTATTTCGTTGAATTGTGTCATTCGATTTCCGCTGAATGCAAAATCATACGAGAAAATTTGAATTTATGTCTAGAATTTTGTATGTAACTTGAATGAATATATGTATTTTCATTTGAAGGGAAGATAATTTTCCTTCAAATTGCATACAGAATTCTAGTCATAAATTAAAATATTCATTTATGACTTGATTGGTGGAATGCAATAAAGGGAGATTTGATTGGCTGCACCATCACCTCCATACAAGTGGCGGACGCGCCGCCGCATTTGCCAAGAGTCCCAACTCCAACATGCTTCAGTCGCTGGCGACGCGGGCTTTCTCGACGGGAGTCAAGACCAAATTGAATCACCCTTCGCGCCGTGCAGGTCACCTCATGAGACAGCTCCATGCAGAAGAAGTTGCCAAGGCTACGGAACGCATTGGCGACAACTTTGCCAAGTTTAAACCTGGAGATGCCGTCGAGGTGGAACTCATGCTCAATAAAACGACGCAAAAGATTCAACGCATCAAGGGCGTTGTGATTGCCGAACGCAACCGCGGCATCGCGAGCTCGTTCACGATTCGAAACCACATCGCCGAATGCGGCTACGAACAGAAGATCTTCAAGCACTCTCCGCTCTTGATGTCTGTCAAGATGATCAAGGAAAAGTTCATCTCGAACGGGCAAAAGAAGGTTCGACGGGCGAAGTTGTTTTATCTCCGCGACAAGGCGCCTCGATTCACCACGGTGTAATCCTAACTGCAGCATACTCTCACTCTCTTGATTAAGGAGCGGCAGAGGCGGCCCTTTCAGTCAGACCTAACGACGCTTCCGAGCTTTACGATTCATCGACGGTCCGTCCGTCACGAGAACGCCTTTCTCCACGGCAGGAGCAGCCTTCTTGGCTGCCGCCCGCGCCGCGGCGTCCAACTTGAGCGCGTCCTTTTGAGCGCCCATGCCCGATCCCTGAGCACCCACAAACTTGCCTCGGTTCTTGCGGCCGCGGCGACTGCGCTGCTTGCGCGGGATCCACCGCTCCGGATCCGGGTTCACGAGCCCAATGAGCGGGTTGTAGTCCGGCTTGGCCTTCAAAGACGCGATGAACTGAGCCTTGCGCTTGGCGCGCTTGCGCAGTACACGTTCGCGGTTCTCCTTTTTCTTTGCCTTCCTACTCGAACTCATCAGGACTATCATCCAACTGGATTTCATACTCTTTGGGTGCCAGGGCCGTGACCACAGCAGGAGCTCGAGGGCGCGGAGCGCGTCGGACAAGGTCCTCCACAGAGAGGTTGCTGGACTGGATGGCGGGAAGAGTGGCCGCCCGAGTGGAGGCGCCGGACGGGTCCACATACGACAGCGCAACAACGCAGTAGGCGAGACAGCGAACGCGACGCTCTGGTTCGACATCGCTCAAGTCCAAGAGCCGCGCAAAGGCCGCTGCAGCCTCGGCGTACTGGCCTTGACGAAGCTTCGCGATGCCGTCGCCTTCGAGGAGCACGGCGGAAGACGAGTGGTTCACAGCCGCATCGACGATAGCGGCGCTGGACTTGGCATCCAGAGCAGCGTCGTAGAGAGCGACGAGCGTTGCAACCGTTCCGGGGGTGTGCTGGATCTCGGGGATCAGGCGAAGGGCGTCGGCGGCTTTGCCGGGGTGGCCGAGGCGGCAGTGGAGATGAGCCAAAGCCAGCAGTCCAGACGACGTCTTGCTGCCCTTCAACGTCTCGACCAACGATGGAAGCGCACTCGGATCTTCTTCAGCAAGCGCCAGATGCAGCTGGAGGGGTGGGAGGTAGGCCGAGTCGGGAAAGAGCTGGGCAAGGGCGTCCACGGCGTCCCGGGCTTCGTCATACTACAAGTGGCGAGGTGATCCACGGTGTCCAACCTGACGGCGATACCTTGTGCATGAGCGCGAGAACCAGAGCCGTGTTCGCCAGGATCACTTGATGCTGCGCAGACGAGCACTTTTCACGAAGCGTGTCGTTGGTGACGCTTCGGAGGCGCTTGAGCGAGTCGAACAAGTCCTTGGATCGCTGGATTGTCGCGATGTTGTTTTGTGCTACGGCTACGAGTCCGGTATCCGCTGAAGACCTACCAGTCGATGAGATTCTGCAGCAACATATCGTCGACAGACTTGGCCACTTGACGAAATGTCTCCAAAGCACGGTCCTCGCCGCCCGTGATTTGGGCCACATACGCCTCTTGGACTCGGATGACCGCTGCCTCTTGTTCAATTTCAGCCGACGAGTAACCCTCAGCCTTCAACGAGTCGCGGCACAGTTCTACAACCCATCATGAATCGATGCAGAAAACCATCTAGAGTTTACGGACGGTCGGCGTGACGGAGTTGGTCGCCTGCGGCAACCACGTCGCCAGCTTGCAGAGCCACGAGGGACTTGTTAAACGCGATCTCGTAGCTGTCTTCGGTCTATAAGCGAAACGATATGAAACAATGCGTCGAAAAGAGTTCACCAACCTCCAGCCCACGAGCCTGAAGCTCCGCGCCACGTCCGGCAGCGACGTAGGCGGCAATGAGATTCGTCTTGAGTTCGACCGTATCATCTGACGCATGGGCATTGCTTAGCAAAGCTTCGTATATGCGAATGGCCGCATTGAAGTTGTTGAGGCGGTAGTGCTGCGTGTAGACAATCATCGAAGAATAGAGAGGGGGGACGAGTGTACCGCCTGCGCTTCCAAATGCAGCGCTGACTTCGACTTGGGCTCAGCCATATCAGACAAAACTTCTAATGCCTTTTCCACCTACGGGCGTTGCGCATAAAATATGAGCCCGAGTCAGCAATACTGTCGACGAACTTGCTTCAGCTTGTAGTGGCAATACGCCCGTTCAAGCTCGAGTCCTTTGACGTTCTGGGCGATTTCCAACGCTTTGTCAAACTACACCAACACGGTTTCAAGCACGCCATGAGACTCACGCACGTACCTTTCCCGTGCGAAGCAAGCATTGCGCCTTCACGCGGATCGCGTCCGTGTCGTTTGGCGCCTTCGCTCGAACTACAAGCCTGGCGTCAGCACAATCACATACAACGTGACGCACTCTTGTTGCACGTGTCAATCGCCTTCTGGTAGTTCTCGCGCTGGAGCTGCGTTTGAAGCTCCACAAACAGCGCTTGCACGTCGGTCGCCATCGGTTCCCCTCGTCCGCGAGTGACTTTATAAAATGTTACAGGTATTCGGAACATCACACTATAAAATATCACAGTCACTCTACAAAAGTATACTCTTGGGATTATTTCGACACCACACGGCGCTATTGTGACGAATGGACACGTGGGTGTTCGGTGTCGTCGGCCTCGTGCACTGGCGTGCGATGTCACGGACATGCCAAGCGTCAACTATATATAAATCTGGCAAAACAGCGTGGCGCTGGCCCTCGGCAAACCCGCGTGCATGTATTTTGAACGATCGCCCGTTCGTTCCGGATTCAGCCAATCCGAAGCCCCCAAATGGACGCAGGAACCAATCAGAATCCGCGAGTTTTTGCAAGCGATGACGGTTCCGCCATGACGGCCAAATTTGGCGCAGGAGTTTCGGGGGGAGTTTCGAGCAGTTGCAGCCGGGGAGGCCATTCGTGTTTCGAAGGGACGCCAGAGACGGCCAAGCGCGAGTGAAGCCGGCAGCTGCACGATGATCAAGAGCCACGATGGCGGCGGGTATAAGTTCACCACCACCGACTTGATCAAGCTCATCGAAACGCCACACGAGAAAATCGAGGAGGCGCTCAAGAGTGCAGGTGGAACGGAAGGCGTCGCAGCAGGCATTGGGACCAGTCTCACGTACGGGCTCGACACGTCCCGAACAGATGACCTGGCCAAGCGCGAGGCCGTGTTTGGGAAAAACTACGTGGCCCCGCCCAAGCCCGCGACGATCCTGGAGCTCATGTGGGAAGCATTTCACGACACAACCATCATTGTGCTGTCGATGTCTGGGCTGTTGTCGCTCATCCTTGGCGCAACGATGGAAGGACAGTCCGCAGAATGGATCGAAGGCGCGTCCATCTTGTTCGCCGTGCTGCTCGTCACGGGCGTGACGGCCATCAACAATTGGCAAAAGGAAAAGCAGTTTGCAGCGTTGAACGCGGTCAAAGAAGACGAAAAAATCAAGGTGATCCGGAATGGCGTCCCGTGCGAAGTGTCGAAATTCCACCTCTTGGTCGGCGACATTGTGCGCGTCGACTTGGGCGACATTTTGCCGGCGGATGGGATCATCTTTGACGAGAGCGAGATCAAGATCGACGAAAGCACGTTGACAGGCGAGTCGGACTTGCTCAAGAAGACCCGCGTCGAAGCCCCCGTTCTGTACAGCGGGACAAGAGTCATGGAGGGCGTGGCCAAGATGCTCGTGATGTGCGTGGGGGTGAATTCCCAAGCTGGGATCATTTCGTCGCTTGTTCAAGGCAAAGGTGCGAACGAAGGCGACGACAAGAAAAAGAAGAGCAAAACCAAGGAAAGCGCTGTCGGGCCCGTCCACGACGTCGAAGTGAAGAAGAAGAACGAAAGCGACGAAGTGTACGAGCAAGAGAGCGAGAGTCCGCTCCAGGACAAGCTCAACAAGCTCACGGTCAAGATCGCCAAGGGAGGCACAACGACCGCGGTCATTGTGTTTTTGGCCATGACGATTCGGTTTTCGATCGAAACGTTTGGCGACGGCAAAAACGAATGGAAGCGCGCGTACGCGACCGACTACCTCCACTTTTTCATCACGGCCATCACGGTGCTGGTCGTGTCGATCCCGGAAGGGCTGCCACTTGCCGTCACAATCTCCCTGGCGTTTTCGGTCAAGAAGATGCTGCTCGACAACAACTTGGTGCGCCACTTGGACGCGTGTGAAACCATGGGCAGTGCGACTACCATTTGCTCCGACAAGACTGGTACGTTCCGTCGGGTACATGTGTCGGGGGTGACCTCGTCTCTTAGGCACACTGACAACGAATCGCATGACGGTCATGCAGTGCTGGATTGGCGGGCGCGAGTACAGCGCCGCGTCGCAATTGCAAGGCGAAATTTCCGACAGTTTGCGAGAAGCCTTTGGCCACGGCGTCGCACTCAACTCGACGGCAGAAATTCTCCCCCCCAAGACTCCTGGCGGTCAGTTCGAGCACACGGGAAACAAAACCGAGTGCGCGCTGCTGTCGTTCTGCAAGGACTTGGGTGTGGACTACGCGGCCGTGCGCAAAGACAGCCCGGTCAGCCACATGCTGACATTCAGCAGCAAGAAGAAGCGCATGAGCGTCGTGGCAAAGCGAGGCGTCAACAGTCGAGTGTTTTGCAAGGGCGCGACCGAAGTGGTGTTGGGACTGTGCAAGAAGGTCAAGCGGCTCGACGGGTCGGTCGCCGACTTGAGCGACGGCGAGAAGGACGAGATCGGGCGCACCATCATTGAAAAGTACGCGTCGCAGGGGTACCGCACGCTGTGTCTAGCCATTCGCGACTTGGACATTTCGACGGACGAAGTCAAGACGTGGGCCGACGACGACATTGAGACCGACTTGACGTGCGTGGCGATTGTCGGAATTGAAGACCCTGTCCGCCCCGAAGTCCCGGAGGCCATTCGTCAGTGCAACCGCGCCGGCATCATCGTTCGCATGGTGACGGGAGATAACATTATGACTGCACGCAGCATTGCCGCCAAGTGTGGCATCCTCAAGCCCAACGACGGCGCCATCACGATGGAAGGTAGTTTGGAAGCACCGACCTCTTGAACGTCATATGGCAATTGTAGGATCCGAGTTCCGGTCCCGCGTGCTCGACAAGGACGGCAAGATTATTCAGTCGGAATTCGACAAGATCTGGCCCAACCTCCGCGTCCTCGCACGATCGTCGCCCAAGGACAAGTATACGCTCGTGACGGGCCTCAAACAATCCAACTTGATGCCATACGGACCGCAAGTCGTCGCGGTGACTGGCGACGGGACAAACGATGCGCCGGCGTTGAAAAAGGCAAACGTTGGGTTCGCCATGGGTACGGAGGATGTCGACCACCCCACCGTCATGGAATCGCGTAGGGATCTGTGGGACGGCCGTGGCCAAGGAAGCATGCGACATCATTCTCATGGACGACAACTTTACGTCGATCGTGAACGCGGTCAAGTGGGGTCGCAACGTGTACGACTCGATTGCCAAGTTTCTGCAGTTCCAGCTCACGGTCAATTTGGTTGCCATTACGTTGGCGGTGCTCGGGGCCGTTGCGATTGAAGAGAGTCCGCTCAGTGCCGTGCAGCTGCTGTGGGTCAACCTGATCATGGACACGTTTGCGTCGCTGGCCCTCGCGACGGAGAAGCCGACCCAAGCGCTGCTTGAGCGCAAGCCGTATCCCCGCACGCAGCCGCTGATGAGCCCGAAAATGATCAAGCACTTGGTGGGCCAGTCCGTGTTTCAACTCGTCGTGTTGATTTTGTTACTCTTCATGGGCGAAAAGATCTTTGACATCCCGAGCGGTCGGCTGTGGGACCAGCCCCCTGGCGAGAAGAACGAAATGTCGGTGCACTACACGATCATTTTCAACACGTTCGTGTTCTTGCAGCTCTTCAACGAACTCAATTGCCGGAAAATCCATGACGAAATCAACATCTTTGAGGGCCTCGTCGACAGCGCCATCTTTTTCAACATCTCCATCTTCCAAGTGGTGTGCCAAGTCCTGATTGTCCAGTTTGGCGGCCGACCGTTCTCGTGTATCGAGCTCGACGCGGCGCAGTGGCTATTTTGCATCGGCGTGGGCTTCCTCTCGCTGCCCCTCGGCCTCGTTCTTCGGTTGATGCCGACGCCATCGATCTTCGGCAAGGAAACATAACCCATCCCAACCTGCTGTGCACATTTACATAACCTAATATACATGTACAATCGATCTGGACGGCTCGCCCCTTTAATTGGAACCCGCGGCACGCCGTGGTGCAGGGGCAGGTACATGAATCCGTCGCATGCAGGATGGCTCGGAGCTGCGCGCGATTCTGAAACGGGGCGCCGTCGACGTTTTTGGAAGGCGAAACCGATGGCCGGTCAGCACAACGGAGGTCGGCGGAGAGCCCGGCCAAAGCTCTCGGCTACGTACATTTCGAAATGGCTGCGGGTGCTGAGCAACATCTTCGCCGGGGTGCTCATTCTTGGCACGGGCGTCTTGGTGTTGCTGCTTCTGTATCAAGGCATGTTTTACAGTCAATGGATTCGTCCGATGGCTCTCGACAAGTGGAATCCCATGTTCAAGTCGTGCCGCCTCGACGCATTGGGGTTTGTGCCTGGCACGTGCGACGACGAGGAAGTCCAGTCGACTGGAGATGTTGCGTGGGCCAGCATCGGCGCGCAACTGGCCATGGATTTGCTTCGAAACGAGTCGGACGGTCAGGTGTTTGTCACGACCTGCCTGATCGGCGGGTACGAAAACGCGGCATGGGCCACCGTCATGTTCGTCGTTGGCGGCGACATATTCCCAGACTGCCATCCCGTTGGTGAGCAAGCCATTCTAGGGATGGCGGCGCTCGAGACGATTGGAAACGACGACTTTCCATTTGGAGCGTACCTCCTCAGCACGTTTTCCGACGCCCGTCCTTTCGTGGGGGTGACGATCCCGACCGCGGACGGACCTGTCAACGTCGCGCAGTCCACGATCAAGACGATTGTGACCACGGATGGCTCGAAACACAGCACGCCATGGGACACCCACAACTACGTCGCTAGTGTCAACAGCCTGAATCGACTCTTCTTTATGCGGCTCTGGGTCGTGGCCCACTTCTTCAACATCTCGAACAATGTCAAATCGTTGGACGGGTACAGCTTTGCCAATGCGACGGGCATTCCGGTCGCCTTTGGTTGGGACAACTCGCACCACGTCGACCACTACCTCTTGTTGCTGGC
>NW_008580183.1:645050-650373 GCF_000520115.1 Aphanomyces invadans | reverse complement strand
TCCGAACCTGGGTGTACTCGCCAAAGGTGTTTGGCATGATCGCAAGCAACAAGTTTGAACTGACCAAGAGCCACATCCGACTCGAAAAGAAATCCACGTACTCGTACAGCCGCGGTGACTGCTGTGGCTAAGTCGCTCGGACAAATGCCAGGGTCATGGCCGACGGAAGCACCCCATATCGTTGCCGCATCTCGCAGTCCAACGTCGAGCGACGCGATGGCTTCAGAGCAACTCCACAGTCATTTAACATCGATCGTTAGACGTCGTAGCTGCTGTGGATCAAGTGCGGGTACACGCGGATCGTATAAGCGATCGTGACGAGCGCAATCACGGCCATGGGAATAAACGTATCGTTGAGGACATATTGGATGCCGTGCATACCCGCCAGACTGACGGCGCCGTCGCCGAGCGCTCGCCCGAGGGTCCCGGCTTCAGTCGCGAGAAGCCCCGAGTTGAACGTCCCGCGTGCGAACGACTTGGGGATCGTCTTGCTGAGCAGACTCATATTCACGCCCTCCAAAACGTTTGAAAAGACGTAGATCATGACGGCACCAAACACGTATTGAACCACGGTGTACGTGGCAGAGTAGCAAATGATGCCGACGATGCCGACCAAAAGCAGCACTTCAGAGTACAAAATGAGCTCGCCGTCCACGTAGCGATAGCTCAGGTAGCCCACGAGGACGTTGGCAGGAAACATGAGGAGGCCGAGAAAGGCGAGGAAGATGCCGGCCGAGGTCGAAGACCATTCAAAGTACCAGTCCACAATAGTCGTCGCCGACGTGATGAGAATTTCGAGCACCAGCTTGAGCACAACGTAAATGATGAGGGTCGCCACAACGGGCACATTGGACCAGAGAGAGCCGAGGCTGGGGGCTGCGGGTTGCGCCGTAAGGGGTGTCGATTCGTCTGGCGCCACGCCTGCAGCACATCAGCACCGTCGACAAGGATTTAAGTCCTACCGCTTTCGAGCGCTGCCGATTTCGACCGAGCGCTGTTGACCTTGTCCTACGAGTCCAAATGAGCGCCATAGCAACGTTGAGTTGTTCGTACGCGTGCTTCATGGTTTGGCTCTTGGAAAAACGCAAGAGTGGCCACGCAGTACACGGACCAGACGACTACAACCCGTTCCTGTTGAATGGCACATGGCACACAGTATCGTACCAAACATGAGCCAGCCAGGTGACGTCTCCACCGTGATGAGGTAACCAAAGATGCGCCAGTTGTCAGGGATGTAGTTCAAGACAGCGGCCATCGCCGGTCCTGCCGACATCCCGAGGGCCGAGTACGTCACAAACTGAGCCGACGCGCCCGTGCGCTCTTCGCGTGAATAGTTGTCTGCGATGTATCGTCGATTGATGCTGCGGGCACCGCCGAGCCCGTTGAGCACACGGCCAATCAACACCATCGTGATCGAGTTGTACGACAGCGCAATTGCATAGAGGAAATTGCCGAGGACGAGGCAGACGGAGGAAAAGAGCAACGGGTGGCGGAACGACTTGTTGGCCCACCACGAGTACAGCACAGCAGAGAGCATCGAGGCCACAGGCGTCATGCCAACGATGATCCCAGACAGCGCCGCCGTCCCCCTACAGCAACGTTTGAGGCATCCACCGACGACGATGTGGCGGAGGTACCCGAGAAGCGTGGCGTATTCGCCAGATGTCGGTGCCACGATGTAGTAGTTGGTCATATACAAAAATGTCGAGAACATGTTGAGGAAGCGGGATATGTGGCTCGGTTTCTGCAGCTTCAGTGTCTTGAGCATGAGCTCTTCCTCTTCGTCAGACAGGTCCGAGTCGAAGATGAGTGCCTGTGCCGCAATTGTCTTGGCATATCGCGTCGACTGGTGCAATCGCTGGCGGGCAATTGTGATGCGGTTCAAAATGGGCTCGTCTTCACTGATGGATCGCGACAGCGTCGACGGCGGGGTGTCCTGGCTGCTCGTCGACACTTGAACCTACAACACCGCATGAGGATGCAACCTAGACGCGGAATGGATGGAGTACCTGGAGCGTCCGCAATTCATCGAGTGCGGCGCGGATGGACGCGATGATTGCAGAGATTCCTTCGTCGTGATACAGCTGCTGCAGATGACTCACGTTCGACTCAATGCGGGAGTTGATATAGTTGGCCGTGATCTTCTTGGCTTTATGATTCTTGTCGTGCTTTTTGAGGATTTTGCGCAGCCCGGTAGCATTCAGTTCCACATAGTAGAGAAGCTTTACGAGTTCCTCGCCAACTTCGCGGTATCCGTTGGCAAGAGCATGGATCGTGTCGAGTTCCGACTCAGTCGAGGTCGACGACGCGGTGGCGCGTTGCTGCTGGCGAAAGGACGAAAGCCGCGATGCAAACTCGCCTTGTTTTGTAAGGAAGAACAGCACGATCTTTTCAATTTCGCTGTCGAGTTTCTTCTGGAAGCGGGCATGTCCGTCTTTAGGTCCTGTCATCACGACCACGGACGAGGGCGACGCCGAGAACGACGCTTCAGCATCCGAGTGTTGACAGGACGACGTGCTGAGCTTCTTGAGCTCTTTCTTCAATTGGCGGTACTCCAAATAGTGCCTGCAGGAAGATGGTAAGTGGAGCGCTTCATCCAGACAGCTACGTCAACCGCACGCACCCTTCCCATTGAGGATTCACGCTCATGGCGAGTCGCTTCCCGAACTTGACCATCTCGGCCCACGCGCAAATTGCAGAATGTGGCGGCGGCCTCACCTGATATCACGTTAAACTTCCTATGACACGTTTAAACGTTGCGTTTGCCAGGTGAAACGGCCGTCGGCCACCCAAAAAACCCGCATGTGCGACCAAGCGCAGCTGCGATGGCACCGCGCCGACACCCGGGGACGCGCGAGGACATGTGGCGCTTCGAATGTGTACCGCGGGCGATGAGACGGTGAATGGACGTACACACGATACATGCCTCCTGATCGGTGATGAGGAAAAGCTTGGCCACGGTGACGCATCTCGCCGTTTGTTTGCGTCACATCGTTTCGGAAACATGGCTGTGGTCAGCTTGTCGGTGGAGGAAGCCGGAGGAAGGCGCGGTGGCACACGGTACGCGTCCTTGGTACATAAATCACTACGAGATCTCGGTCTGTGGGACCATCCGTCCGACGATGGAGGCAAGAGAGTAGGTACACGTGGGCATATACTGCTCTCGATCGTTCACAGAGTTGGATCCATGTTTAATGTTATCGGGAGAATCGGAGTGCAATAAATGAACGGGACGAATAAATACGAATGGGGCAGCGTACACAACGGTGTACGCGGGGGAATTTGCGGTCAATCGATCGTCGAGGACTACTCACCAGTGCAACCGTGCTCGTTTGAAGCCTGCGTAGTGGACGTGCTCGGGCATGTTGTATACGTTCTTCCTCTTGCCCACGTAAACCTGGACTTCGTCCATGTCGGCTTGATCGACGAAGATCTCCATGTTGAACGAGACCGTGTCTTCAGCGGTGCAAAGAGGCACGGCGTCCGAGGGGAGCATATTGCTGCTGCACCACGCCATCGAGACGCCGCGCCGACCGCTCGTCGCCGCCAAGAACGCTTCCGTGGATGTAGCCCATTCGTATCCGCTCGACATGGTAAATTGTGCAATGGTCGTGGAACACTGGTCGTCCTTGCTATCGAATCCACCAATCCAAGGTCTCAAATACTTGATCCGGATCGCTGATTGGCTCAGCTCTCTGGGACACGTTACACAATTGAATTGTCAACAAGGAGGACGAGGCGCACATGACACCGTTGGAGGACGTCGCGAGGATGACATGGATCTGTTCTTGTGGGATTGTCGCAGCCAAGGCAAAGGAGATGATCGATGGCAGAGTTAAATAAGACATCCCCACTGAATGGGTGCGCCATGGGTGCGCGGTGCAAATTCGGGCCAGCAACCGATCAAGAGTTGGGTGGCGCGCCGCCAGTCGACTTGAAAGGACAGCGGCCTCGACTGTACAGACGCATTGCCAAGTGCCACGCAATCAAGGGCATCCAAAGCAGATTGATCTCCATATCGATGGAATGCGAGAAAGGGTATGTCTGCTGGGGAGAGGTGGTTGTCATTGCGACGTCCATTAGATTCAAATGGCGGCGGCGGCGGCAAGCCTCATCCCATCACGCCACTCCGCCTAGGCTTGAGAGGCGACGGAACGCAATATTGTGCGTTCCTTTGCTCCCATCAGCCGTGGACAAAGGATGCCTGCCAAAGAAAGTGACAAGTTAATGCTTCTTTGGTCTCTGCTTGTCGACCAAATCGCAATGTCTTCGCACGGAGCCAAGACGTATATATTTGGCCCATGACTCGCACACATTGCCGTTCGGGGCCAATATATTTTTAGCCGAACGTCCCCTGCCTCATGTACACCTCCAAATTCCAACAAAGCGTGATCGCAGCGATGGCTCACGGGGCACTGTACAAGTCTGGGCGGAAGCGCGCGCACATGTCGTCTGCGTACATTTCGAAGTGGCTCCGCGTGCTGAGCAACATATCGGCGGGGCTCCTCATCCTTGGCACGGGCCTCCTCGTGTCGCTGTTGCTGTATCAGGGCATGTTTTACAGCCAGAGTATGTCTCCGGTACCTCAAAAGTACTGGAGACCGCTCTTCCAGGCGTGCCGGCTGAACATGCACGGGTTTATCCCTGGCTCGTGCCATCCCGACGACGTCAACTCGACAGGTGAGATCCCGTGGACGTCCATGGGCGCGCAGCTGGCGATAGATTTCGTACGAAATGCGACCGACCCGGACGTGTTTGTCACAACATGTTTGCACGGGGCGTCGAACGAGTCGACGTGGGTGGCCATCGTGCTTCTCGTGGCGGAAGCGACTTTTCCACAATGCAACCCTGTCGGGAAGCAGCTCATTCTTGGCATGGCCGTGCTCGAGACAGTCGCGAACGACGAGTTTCCTTTGGGAGCGTACCTCGTCAGCACGTTCTCGGACGGGACTCCCATCGATCCAGTCCAGATCGATACGACCAACTCGGGGCACTTTACAGTCGACCAGTCCGTCGTCAAGACAATTGTCGCGACGAATGGAACCAGGCTTCACGCGCCATGGGATCAGCGCAACTACGTCACAAGTCTCAATAGCCTGAATCGACTCTTTTTCATGCGCCTCTGGGTCGTACTTCATTTCGTCGACATCTCCAACCAAATCCATACCATGCCTGGCTACAGCGTCGGCAACGCATCCTGCTTTGCCGTCACGATCACGTGGGACAACTCGCACCACGTTGACCACTACCTCTTGTTGCTGGCCTTTCAATCGCTCATTTGCTTTGTTTCGCTCGGGTTGCTCAGCAACGACGGAGTGATCAC
>NW_008580183.1:631012-642854 GCF_000520115.1 Aphanomyces invadans | reverse complement strand
GCATCTACGATTTAGTCGCGGCCATCGTGCCGTGGATCCGAACCTGGGTGTACTCGCCAAAGGTGTTTGGCATGATCGCAAGCAACAAGTTTGAATTGACCAAGAGCCACATCCGACTCCGGAAGAAGGCCAACTACGCGTACAGCCGCGGAGACTGCTGTGGGTAGGCTGGGTTGAATAAAAGTCATGAGGAAGCCACGTTGGTTGCGTGGGAGTGGATTTGAAGCGCCAAGGTATCCCAGCCCTACGGTGGCAGCCTCGACCTGCACGCGCACCGGACAAACTCGAGCCATGGGTTTGGAGTGCCCCATCCATGCCGAAGGGTACCATCAAATCTCACATTCTCAAGTGTCATCGTTGGAGATGCTATTCTCTCGCACAGGGCAGTCGAGTGGGTGGTGAAAGAAAGGTGTTTGCAAGTATCGAGTCATCGTGACGGCGCAATGTGGAGGTTTTCCGCATCAACATGCAGAGGGTCGCCTGGTCCAAGGCGGTCTTGCCCATGGCAATCTATTTTTCGACTGGAAGTCAAACTCGACGGAAGGCGTTTTCCCATCCGCCATCGACTGGACCAGCGTTGGAACCAAGACGACGTTCCTTACGAACGTGTTCTCGTCGCGACGTGCTTGGTAACGAGAGTCGGTTGGGTGGGGGACAGCAGTGTTGTGAAGGTGGCGTTTAAAGTCGCGGAGGATGACGCCACATAATGGTGGCGTGGCCGGGCGTTCGGTCGGTGGAGCTGCTCGCCACCGACGGCATCGTCTTGTGCTCTACGCAGGGAGATGCGTGGTGTCCTGTACGCACGGCGTCAATCAGCGAGGGGCCAGTATGGCTGGGTCGCTGTTCAGCTTGTTGGCATGGCCCTCCGATCTCGAGATCAGCGCAGAGAGTCAACTTTGGGCCAAACTGTGTCGTGGCAAGCCGAGGAGGAGTCGAGAATGGCATAGTTCAAAAGAACACAATCGGTATCAGTCTCGCGACCAAGTCTGGCGCCAGGATATTTACAACAGGCGCGTTGCTGTCCAAACTGCAAACCGTCCACGCTTGTCCGTACAGAGGCTGGAATTCACGTCCACACAGAAGCCGTTGCCTTGTCGCTAGCCTCGATTTGCACTCCATCAACAATGAGCACATTTGCTACTGTATTTGAGGAAGATGGGGGCACAGCGAGAAAACGTGAAAAGCATGCCCTAGTGCAGCTAAAGCAGAAGGTTCCAGTGGTAGGTGAGGACACCGTGGTTCTGGAGGCGTCCGCAGAGCCATTCCTGCGCGACCACGCCATTACTACTGACTACTAACTGCGCTATGGCACACAGCAACCGGAACAGGTGCATGGAGGTGCCGATCAAGGCAAAGTGGGCCACAACTGCATGATGCAGTACCTCGATTGCAGTGGATTGTCTTTGATCGAGTTTGGTGGATCCCTCCGCGTTGGGGCGCGGGCGGCGTCGGTAATACCGATGGCGTCGAAGCGGATGTACTTTGGGCACCATTTGTATCCACTATTGTTTCGCTCTCGATCGTTCAGAGAGTCGAGAAATGCCCCCTTCGAGAAGTGGCCACGCTTCGTGGAGCAGCAAGAACATCCCAACGCCCGTGCTGATGAGGAGGAGCCCCCCAGATACATTCCCCAGCACTCGACACCACGTGGGAGAGACTTGCCAATTTTGCCGCCATTATGCGAACGCAGAGGGATCTTGTTTGAGGGACTTGTGCGAATCTCAGACGATGGAGAGGACAGAGGAATCGAGCTCTAGACAGATCTACTACGTTTCGAGGTACGCTTCGCGCCCACTTGAGTCGTAGCTACGACTGTTGCATGGACGTCGAGACTGAAATCGGCGAAACGAATTGCACACTCGCCCGGTGCCTCTCCCGACATGCTGGCCACGAGGATGGGTTGGGCTCGTCGTTATTTTTGGCCATGCCCAACAACCCGTCCGTCCAATTTTAGGCATTCACGCCGACAAACCGCGCGGATGGCCCCGTCGCGGACGATCGCGCCCTCTCTCACAACCGCGTACCTCGCAAAATGGTTTCGTGTGATCAGCAACTTCGTGGCCGGGCTTTTGATCCTCGGCACGGGTGTCCTCGTCGTTGTGCTGGTCAGCCAAGGCATGTTTCAAAGCACGTATGTTTACGTGAAGCCTCCGGAAGCATGGACCACCCTCAGCACGTCGTGTCGACTGGACGCTGCGGGCTTTGTGCCGTCCTCGTGCAGTGAGGTAGAAGTCGCGGCAACGGGGGCGTTGCCCTGGCAGAGCATCGGCGCCCAACTGGCCCTGGACCTGCGCATCGCGAGTCACAACTCGACGGTCTTTGTCACGTCATGTCTTGCTGCCAACAGTGTTGATGTCACCGCGTCGGTGTCCCTCGTGGTGGGCGAGCGGGACTTCCCGCTGTGCCGACCCACGGCGCGTCAAGAGATCTTGGGGCTGAGTGCAGTCGAAGCAGTCACGACGGCAGTGTTCCCAAACGGCGCGTTTCTCCTGAGCACGTTCTCGGACGCCAAGCCCGTGGAACGGGTGGACGTAGTCGACACGATGGGGGTTCGAATTCCCGTCACGCGGTCCGTGTCCAAGACGATTATCGCGACCGACGGCACCACGACGCCAACATTGTGGAACCAGCCCAACTACGCCACGTCGCTCAATAGCTTGAACCGCTTCTTCCTCATGCAAGTATGGCTCGTCGTGCATTTCGTCGACATCTCGGCCCTTGTGGCGGCCAACAAGATTGACGGCTACCACATCGGCAAAACGACGGGGTATGCCACGACGCTTGGCTGGGACAACTCGCACAACGTGGACAACTACATGCTGTTGCTCGCGTTTCAGATCTTGATTTGCGCCGTGTCGCTCGCGCTGCTCAGCAACGACGGTGTGATCACGTTGGAAGGCCTCTCCGGGCTGCTAAAGAACAAACCTGTGCTCACGTACGACATCCTTGCGTCGTTGGAGCGGCGCAAGGTGCTGTTGGTGTCGCTCGTGTGCACTTTCTTCTTCTCCCCTCTCTACGCCGACGCGATTCGGTACAGCTACGGCGTGACCGGGTATCACTTCTGGTCTCTCTCGCTCCTCATGATCGCAGTGATGATGGCGCTGTCGTGGATAGCCCTCTTGACAAGCCTCCAATGGCTGCCAGTTCCCGTGCGATGGCTCAACCGACCGATATGTTACTCGGCTCCCGTCTTTGTCTACTGCACGGTGCTGTTTGTCGTGATCGTTGAGGCAGCTCAGTCGCAAGGACCAGTCCAAGCCGAATCGTTTTGGAACCACGGAGGCAACACATTGTTCCTCAACATCAACGGGACGTTGTACAAATCGGGAGCGACCGACACGCAGGGCACGACGCCTGTCATCTACCTCCTTATGCCAGACTTGATCGTGTGTGTGGTGGCAGCGTGGGTGGCCTCGATTGCTGCGCACAAGGTTCTCGTGGGCTACGTCGTTCTCGACACGTCGTGGACGAGTCACAACGACTTTGTGAGCCAACTGCCCATGCCCCAGTGGGTCACGAGCCTCGACTTGGACCACAAGAATACCATCTCGATTGGAAACAAGCTGTACTGCAAGCCAAGCTTGATGGTGCTGCTGGGGTATTGCACCATTCGCGACAAAACCCGCGCGGTCCACTACGCCATGTCGGGCGAGACGCACAACACCCACGTCTACGTGTCGAGCCACCACAGCAGCTCCCACGATAGGGTGGACACGCATGTCCTCCATACGGGGGGCAACGGACACAAGGGGAACCACAGCGCTCTACTTGACGACGCCGCCGCCGCTCGCCAGCACGCGCAGCGCCTCCGAAGCGCCACCGAGTACTTTGTCGTGAGCATTTACGTGCTGGTCCCGTCGATTCTCCCGTGGGTTCGGTACTTTCATCAGCCCCAAGTCTTTGGCAAGATCTCAAGCAACCGGTTTGAACGGTGCAAAAGCAATACGCATCTCGAGCAAGGTCTCAAGTACACTTACAGTCGAGGCGACTGCTGTGGATAACATATTTAATCCCGACTTGTAATGTCGTCAAGGCTTCCTACTCCACCGCAGCGTTCGACGATGTTGTGAAAAAAGTGGCCTCTTCCGATGATAGAAATCGGGACCTCCTGCACCCTAAGCAGGAATCATACCACTAGACCAAAGAGGCACTTCTCAAATCATTACCAATTACTCTCTTATTGAAGAAGAAATGTAACTCGCTATCATGCAAACTCAACGGGCGATCAAGTGCGCTGAACTTGTCAACACTAATGCCAACTCGTCCAGTGGGGACCCCAAGTCCTCAAAAGACGCGATCGCGCTGTCTGGAGACGCTCCAGCATCTTCGGATGAGAACTTGAAATCGGACTTGGACGATGACGACATGGAGTCGGATGCCGATGCCGATGGGAGCGACGCTGATGGCGAAGACGAAGATCACGACTGCGATGACGTTGACATGGGTTCGTCCGCATCCCCTGCCGTCTCCTCAAAGACCACGAAAGCGACGGTTACACCCTCGGCTAGCCAAGGGAGAATCGACGCCGCGGCCTCGGTCTCCGACCGTGCTGAACCATCCACACAAGGCTTGGAGCAAGAGGGTGATAGGAACCACCAACCCTTCAGTGGTGGCCAAGACCTGAATGTTGGTCAACGCTTTTCGTCGTCGGACGATACGGCCAATGCCGCCAACGGCCAGGCGAAGGTCCCACCTCCCCCGACGTGACGAAAGACCTTCGCGATCGTCAAATGATTAGGGCAGAATCGACACTGCCCACTGCTGAGCGGATTCTTGAAATTCTTGAAGAATACAAGAAACCGGCCAAGGAACGCATTTCTATCTTGGGTCTCATTGACCAGGCCACCCCATGCCCCATCAAGCACGCCCAAGACCGCGTTGTGGTGGAGACAGGATTGGCGATGAAAGACAATTCAGTAGAGGCGATCATGTCGTCGATCTACTCCAGCCGTCAGTCTACAGTGGTCGCGCCCCTCCTCAACGACATTGTCCAAGCTACGAAACTGGCGAAGGGCGGTTTACTGGTGTCAGTTACGTCGTCCCTTGTTGCCTCGACACTTGGTGGCCAAAAACTTGCCATCATGGGTAAGAAGCACAACATCCCTGAACGTGTGTCTCACCCACTCGACGCCTTTGTTTACATGGATGTGGTTGGTCTGCAGGACACGTTTGATAGAACGGTCTTGTACTCTCGCCTATCAGACCCGGGCCACGACGTGGTCAACCAAGCCTATCGCAATTTCTTCTCTGCGTCTGACACAATGGTGTATGGAGAGCCTACTTCACGACTAACCAAGTCCCAGACCAACTTCGAATTCACGGCGTGGCGATCAACCAAATTCGCTTGCAAAAACACTAACCTAAGGGGGCAGTTTAGTGAGCACGGGGCAGTTTAAGGAGCATGGAAATTGACCGCAGGGCTTTTAGGCGGCAAACTTCCCAAACTTGATACGATCGTGGGCTGTTTTGGCGCCTTCATGGCAGGGTCACGTGGTCGATACAGACCCCAGCTGCTCGAGGCTGCTCTCCTTGATGTTGTCAAGGGTGAAAATGGCAAAGCAGTCTCCGCTAGGACTGGAATACCCTACACAACCCTAATGAAAATCGTGCGTGCGGCTAAGGCTGGTCAAGCACGCACACCGAAGCGCCGAGGAACAAAACCAACCCTTCCTGCGAGCTATGAGGCTGACCTTGTTGCATGGATTGGAGCCATGCAGCAAGATGGCCACCCCGTTGACAACCAAGCCATCATCATCAAGGCCAACCAACTTCTGCGCAACCTCGACCCAGCACTTTCACTATCAAGAAGTTGGATCAAACGTTTCAAGCAGCGGCATCCCCAGCTCACGCATAGATTGGCACAAGTCATCTCAAATGCCAGGAATGCAGTGACGGCGTCGAGCGGCTTACCAAGCCATGTGCTCAGCGATCAAAACACACAAGCTCACACCTGAAAGAGTATTCAATATGGACGAAACCGCGTTTGCATCCAGACGAAAAAGTACGTCAGTTTTTGCCCTGAAAGGTTCTCAAAATGTTTGGCCCAAAACAGTTCCTCCGAATTTTGATTTGACAATTGTGACATGCTGTAGTGCGTCAGGATATATTTTTCCTCCTATGTTTTTGTTTCCTGGAGATACAATTGACAAATCATTGAGTTCAGAAGGTTCAGTGCCTGGTGCATCGATTTCTACTTCTCCAAAAGGATTTATGAATGAGGATGTATTTTCAGCGTGGATTACACATTTTTCTGAAACATTGAATGCGTCTATCCAACGTCCCATTCTCTTGGTTTTGATGGGCTTGCATCTCACTACTCAATGAACATTGTGAAATTGTGCGATACATTAAATATTATTTTGCTATGTTTGCCATCAAATGTAACTCATTTATTCCAACCTTTGGATGTGGCTGTCTTTGGACCATACGAGACTGAAATCCGAAAGGGCATCTTTGATGAAATGATAAACGACGGTACACGAGATGTCCAAGTATGTATTCACAATTACGTAGTGTCAGGTGACTTACACAGCAGTTCCAAGTCCAAGGCACTCCGAATTGCGTCTAACGCATGGGCGCAACGAGTGGTGAGGCCAATTGTTGTCAGCGGTTTCTCCGCCACTCGTCTATGGCCCCTGTCAAAGGACAAAAAATGATATATAGATTCAATCTTTTCAAGCAAGGGGGCGTACCCAAGGATTACCTTGAGACCAACTGGATTGAGCGCCGCGAGACACTCCGATGCCACCTTTTGTGTCTTCCACCCGAGGCCGAAAAAAAGAAGCAGTCAAGAAAAACAATTGATGTTGGTGGGAGAAATCTTACCTTGGCACTCCTGCGCGAAATCGACAAGGCCAAGAAGGACAGAGTTGAAGCCGCCAAACTCAAAAGGCACTCGTGGCCAAGCGCGCCGAAGAAGGCCAAGCGCATGGTGCTGTCGGACGTCGCCTTGATATGGGCTGCCTCGGCAGCCATCCGAGGGTTGCAACCTATGCCAAATGGGGCTGTGAATGCAAGCAATGAAGAGGTCGTAGTGTAAGAAGCCTAGATCTCATGTACCTTGAAACCCAAATGAATATGTTACCTCCATGGGACATTTTCTGGCTGACCACGCTGACCAAGAACCTTCTCAAACTGTATACCCCTCGAAAATGAAACTTTACCTCTTCAAAAGATGTAACCTAACCTCTAAAAAATAAGCATTTTTGAATACAAATTTGAAGATATTTTCGTGTACCTTAAACTGCCGCACCAATTGTGATCAAAGTTGCATCATAATTGTGGCTTATTTACCTTAGAATCAACCCAACAACCAATCTGCCGGTGTCACTGCACTTGGTGGTCACCTCTCCAGACAATGCAGGTTTCAGAATTGAAATCGGGTGAGAAATGACCGAGATATCGACATCGTAGTCAGAAGTCACAAAAAGTGCTCACTAAACTGTCCCCTTACGTTACTTTCCAGTGTATTTCAATAATGTCAAACCTGTTCCGATCGTCAAAGGGGAAGGACACAAGTCTCTCTTGTGTTTGGACTTAGACACCAAGCGCCCTCGCGAGGACAAGTCTGACGATGATGACAAGGAGGACCAGTCCCCACCCTCTCACAACTCATCTACGCAACAGACCTCGGGGGAGGAGAAGTCAACGAGACAACGCAAGAGGACCAAGCAGGAGCCGCAGGACCCCCCAAGCCTACCAGCCTCTGTTGACCCTCCCCAGCTCCCGCCACCGAACCGACCATCTCCCCCCGCTTCCCAAGCTTGCTCAATCAAGTCATCTACTGAGGGCTCTGGCGACCACGTGCCCAGGGCGCAGATCCCAAGTTGTTGTCGTCTTTACAAGCTTCGGTCGCTCAATCCCAAGAGTCAGATTATCGGGACCCCGAGCGAAAGGCGGCGACTCAAGAGCATCACGACACGTTCGACATGGAATATAGCAGTGAGACCGACGAGCCCACAGCCGTCGTGACAAACTTCGAAATCGTTCCTTTCCGCCCTGTTTCACGTGGCGATGGCCAACGGTACTCGATGATTCAAAAGCTTTCCTTCAGCCTCGACACGTGGGCGACTCCAAACTTTTATGCCCCCTTGGCAACATTGGAAGCTGGCTTCCGCGAGCACCAATGGGATGCACAAGATTCGATCGCGTCCGTGTTACCCACGTTTCAACGGTCCGACGTCTCTAACCTGTCTCCCAGAGAGAGCATGACAACGAGGTGGTGTGTTTTGATGTGAACGCAATGTCACTGGCCCAGATCCAGGATTTCCTGGAGAAATCGGCAATCGACAGCGCGACATCATCGTCACCTGACCATTGGATCCAGGCCCAACAAGCGGAGTGGGTGGACATCCAACGTGCCACGGAGGCTTGCCAAGCCGATGCCCTGTGGGACGCCATCTCAAAGTATCCCCTTCAAGCGAACATTGGTTGGCACAATCTTTCAAGCACAGATCCGCGCGCGTTAGCGGCAGCGGTCCGCCTGCACGCGTGGCACCGATGGGTAGCAGCCAATAATTTCCGGACTGGACACAGCTTCATACCCGCGTTCAATATGATCACACGTATATTGGCTACTCAGCACTCGTTCAAGCAACTGCATTCGAGCATGGTCCTGGTTGACTCGATGGAGTGCAAGCTAGATGACTCAGCCAACCACCTGCTCGACGAAGATGCTCTGGCCTTCTTTGAGCTGCTTCTGGCATCCCAGGCCCCATACTTGTTTGCTCATGGCAAATGGATGGTTCGCGTCACGGCGCAACCGGTGGAATGGATCCTGTGTTCCCGTGGGATCGCCCACGCGATGTGCGTTGCCCTCGCGGAGGTTCGGGCATCCGCAGAGTGCTTGCGGTGTCGCCTACGGTACCAGGCCCAAGTGCAACACTTCGTTGGCTGGCTGCTAGGCAGTAGCCCGTAGTCAGTGGATTCTACTGCTAAGGCACTCTTACTTTTGTTCACTGTGAGCGTCACCCTTTGATCAGCCTCCCACGCGCCGAGTGGAAGGCCCGGGCGTGAGAACAAAGAATTCTTTAGTTACCACTGGTCAACCAAGCGGTACGTTGTTGTCGCGGAAGGCGAACGAACAAGATCGAAGAATGGATTCTGAAGGAACCATAAACCTCGAACGGATTGAATCCGAAGCGCGCGGATCGCCGCGCCGGTCGAGGAGCTCCGAGCGCGATGAGCAGGCGGTGTCACCACGCGCTCGCGGCGGTGGACGAAACCGCCGAGTGTCGGCGGACCGTGAGCTGCGGGATGAGAGCGGACCGGAACCCTTTCGGTCGCCCCGTGGCCGTCAGCCCGTAGCGGCCGTCAGTTGGAATCGTCAAAATGCATGGGAGACCCCGGTAGTGGCCCCATCAGCTGCGAGTGGTGCGCTGCCTGGCGGTGCGCTCCCGGTGCCAGCAACTGCAAGACGCCACGTGGAGGCGCCTGTATTTCAACCCCCAACCACGCCGACGCTTGTGCAGCCGGCAACCCAAGGTGCCCCGACAGGTGGCGCAGCACCCGGAGCAGCTGCGCCGGGCTACGAGATCGATGTTGATGACATGGGGTGGTTCGAAGACCGAATCGTCTACAACGCGCCGGCGATTCCTCACGCGCCCAAGTTGGATGGCATGACGAAGGAGCACCGCCGGCAATTTATGCGCAAGTACAACGACTACTTGGAGCAAGTGAACGCCCTGCGGACGAACCGCACCAAGCCATTTGTAATGCCTGTGTCGGCGTGCATCGAGCACGCCACGAAGTCGCGCGTGGCCGACTGGGAGCTTCGGAAGCCGGTCGGCCTCGTTACGGAGGCCGAGTGGATCGCCTGGATTCGCCTCGGGTATGATGTACAACTTTCCGTCACCCGGAAACTCAAGGATCGCGGACATGGATTCGCGGATCAGCTAGATGATTGAAGACATGATGAAAGTCATCGAGAAGAACAACGAGGAATGGGTCCTCAAGGCCGAGGCCAAGATGATGGTCGTCCTCATCACCGATGCTATCAGGCCGGCGGGCCTGAAGGAAATGGTCAAGGAAGTCCTCGGCGAGACGCACAACAAGGACCTGAAAAAGAATATGTACGACTTCGTGCAATGGCTGCGGGAGTACGCAACTTCGTACCAGAGGTTCGTGAGTCTCCGGCCCGAGGATATCAACCCTACCAAGACGCCCAAGGGCAATGCCGGCGCAGTGCGCACCGGCGGCGGCGGCTCAAACAAGGACCACCCGGTGCCGGTGCACCGCGGGGTGGATGTCTCAAATGCGGGGCACTCGACCATCTGGTCCGAAGTTGCCCCAAAGTCACTCCGGAGGAAGCTTCGGATCTGTTGAAGAACGCATACGGCGGACGTGGACGAGGAGCCGGGCGCGGTGACTCTGCCGGGGGCAAGACACCTGGCGATGCCGCGGGCCGTGGTGCCGGAGCCAACCCCGACCGCAACCAAGGTGGCGCGAAGAAAGTCAACGCCCTCGAAGTCAAGGCCGAGGTGGCCCCAAGCCCGAAGCTCGCGTGCGTCGTCGAGGGTGTCCTGCCCTTGGAGGCCACCCTGTTCGACTCGGGGTCCGACACGTCTGTCGGATCGTTGGGGTTGGTGACCGCGCTGTTGGCGGCGGGAGCGAGTGTGACCATGCGGGACGCCAGGCGCCCACTGGAGCTCCAACCCTACGGCGCCGGCACCCCACCCGTCACGGTGACCAAGAAGGTCAAGCTGAATTCCGTGGAGTTTCAAACCTCCTACGGACCACTTGTTCTGCGCGGCCTGGACCTGTGGGTTGACGACGCTGTCAAGGACAAGGCCGAGCTCGTCGTCGGGCGCCCGGTCATGAACGCCCTGGGCTATTAGGCCGACGGGGTGTTGGCGGCGGCCCGGAAGCAGGCCGCCGTCTGGGACTTGGATGCTCTGGCCACAGACTCCCCGGCGCCAACAGCGATGGCGTGCATCAACCGTCTGATGCAGACGAAGCTCGAAGACACCGCCGATGAAGATGACGGCATGCAATGTGCGACACCCCTGCCGGGCGCCGTTACGCCGGCAGAGAATGCCAAACAAGAGGCCGAGGTGTGGGAGGTGCTCTCCGCGAAGATCAACAAGGCGGAGAAGGAGGGCCTTTCAGAGGTCTCCTCGAAGCAGCTCTTCAGCGAGAACATCGATGTGTTCCGTCTGGAGATGGGCGGGGACCCCCCGATCAAGGTGGAGCCGCTCCGGGTCCGAGTCAAGCCTGGAGCGGTCCCGGTCAAATGTGAATTGAGGCGGTACCCGCCCCTCCACATGGAATACCTGGAGGGACACGTGGCGGAGCTGGAACGGGCCGGCTTGGTGTACCGAAACAACCGGTACAGGTGGGCATGAGCCCCGCGAATCGTCCCCAAGAAGGACCCGGGCGACTACAGGATGACCATCGACAGCCGCCCGGTGAACGCTTGCGCGGAGCCGATGCCGTGGCCAATGCCCAACCTGGACGCGGCTCTTTCGATGCTGGCCGGCACGTCCGTGTAATTCAACCTCGATTGGATGAAGGGCTATTGGCAGCTGCCCTTGCATCCCAACAGCCAGGAGATGTTCTCCTTCATGACGCCGATGGGGATCTATACCCCCACCCGAGTCCTGATGGGCTGCACCGACGCCGTGGCCTTTTTGCCAGGCGGCGGTGAATCAAATGTTCGGTGACCTCCTCTTTCACGGGGTCCTCGGCTGGCTTGACGACCTTCTGGGGTATGCGTCCGCCGAGGACGAACTGTTGGGCCTACTGGCCAACGTCCTCGGCATCTGCGGGGCATTCGGCCTGAAGTTGCGCCCGAAAAAGTGAGACTTTTTCGAACGCCGAGTGCAATGGTGGGGGAAAGTGATCT
>NW_008580183.1:615584-617391 GCF_000520115.1 Aphanomyces invadans | reverse complement strand
CCACGAGCCGCTCGCATTCTTGAGCGGTGCGTTCCGTGGTGCGAGCGAACGTTGGCCCATTGTTGAGAAAGAGGCTTTTGCGATCGTTGAGGCCTGCAAGCGCCTCGAGTACCTGCTGCTGCGTCCCGGTGGTTTCCGTCTGTTTACGGACCACCGGAACCTGGTTTACATGTTCCACCCGGGCCGGGGTGGGACAAACATGGCCAAGTATCAGGCCAGCAAATTGCAACGCTGGTCTAGGTCATGTCGACGTTCCCCTACGTGATCGAGCCAATTACGGGCGAAGGACAACGTCTGGGGGACCTCTTGAGCCGGTGGGGCACCGCGAACAGCGGCGCCAACCGGGCTCGTGTGCACCGGCTAGCCCAGCTGGTATCGCCGTTGCGGTCCACCGACTTTCAGTGGCCCGCCCTGGACGAGATTGTCCGCGCCCAGCGGGATAGTCTCGACCACGAGAAGTCAAGTCGGTGGTCAAGTGGTCTGTGGAGAAGGGCTGCTTTGTGATGCCGTCTGGGGCTACGTGGATCCCCAGCGGCTGTGTCGATCTGCAACAACGGCTGTGCGTCGTCGCACATGCCGGGATGGGCGGTCATAGCCGCGTGGAAGCAACCAAGAAAGCCGTCACCGACCTCTTTGACTGGGTCGGTATTGGCAAGGACGTGGAGACCTTTGTCAAGGCCTGCCTCCACTGCATGGTGGTGGATGGCGTTGTGGAGCCGCGCCCATGGGGCCAGGCCATGCACGCCAGCAAGCCCAACGAGCTCATCTACTTCGACTGGCTCCAGATGCCAGCCGAAATGAACGGCTGGCGGTACCTGCTGGTCGTGAAGGACGACATGAGCGGGTACGTGCGCCTCTACCCTGGCGCCGAGGCCACGGCTCAAGCCACGGCCGCGGCCCTCCTGGACTGGTTCGGCCAGTTCGGGGTCGTGACCACCTGGGTCAGCAACTGCGGGTCGCATTTCAAGAACCAAGTGATCGACGAGCTCAGCGCACATCACCACTTCGTCACGCCTCACTTCCCCTGGGCGAACGGGACGGTGGAGGTCGTGAACCGTCTGGTTCTCCGCATGGTCCGAGCCCTGTCAAGCGAGCTCAAGTTGCGGACGAACGAATGGGCTGCGACCGTACCAATGGTACAGTCAGCCCTGAACCATCAGCCGGCGGATCTTCTGGGCGGAGTCCCACCGATCACAGCCTTCCTGGCTCTGCCGGTCAGTACACCGCTCCATGCTCTCTTCCACCCGCGGTTGAAGGAGCAGGCAACGGTGGACTGGCTGGCGAAGAGCCAGCAAGGGCATCTGCGGGCGGTGGCCTCCGCCCTCGAGCGGATGCACAAGGACTGCGTGGAGAGCGCTGCGGTCAAGCGCGAAAACAAGCTTAAGCAGCGCGAGAAGAAGCAGGGCGTGAAGTGGCCAAGCCTGGCCCTGGGTGACTTCGTCTTGGTGGCCCGAGTGGTCAAACACCTGAATAAGCTGTCCCTTCACTGGAATGGGCCGTACCGAGTGGTGCAAGTCAAGTCCGACCACCTCATGGAGGTGCAGCAACCGGTGCCCCCACATGACGTCAGCCTCCACCACGCCAGCAGGCTCAAGCTGGCTCTCATTCATTCTTCCGTGATACTTGGGCATTTTAAGGCCTTCTACTTTGACTTCTTGTGTTCCAGCACCGCGATCATTTGCTGCTTGCAGGTCTTAGACTTGCATGTTTTGTGTCTGCGCGACTGCTTCTATTATGCTTTCTTGGCGTTCAATTTATTGTAGCAATGTTTGAAGTATTTGTTCCATTTTCTCTAGTTTTTCTCTCT
>NW_008580183.1:562307-588887 GCF_000520115.1 Aphanomyces invadans | reverse complement strand
CCATTGCACACTTCCTAAGTGACCCAGCGGGCTACAATGCCAACAAGCGTACTGGTCGACCACCTAAAGTCACTGCCCAAGACGTGCGTCGCCTTCTTCGGACTGCATCCAATTCGTTTTTGAGCTCTCGTGAGCTCGTTCAAGAGTGCCAACTAGCCATTAAGGCTAGGCGTGCCCGTCAATTGCTCAACAAGGCCAAGCACATCCAACATGTCAAGGCCATGGCCTCGCCAACCTTGACGGAAAAACACAAAATCGCGCGCCAAAATTGGGCACGGGACAAAGTCACCTGGACAAGTCGTCTTCAGTGACGAAAAGAAGTTTAATCTCGATGGCCCTGACGGGCTGAAGTATTATTGGCATGACCTCCGCAAGGAGAAGGCCATCTTTTCCAAGCGCCAATCCGGTGGAGGGAGCGTCATGGTCTGGGGCGCATTTAGTGCCAAGGGGAAATCGACTCTAGCCGTTTTAGAGGGCAATCAAGACAGCGGCGCGTATGTGGACACGCTTTCCGACCATCTGTTCCCGTACATCGACTTGCACTTTGGTCGCGAGTGCATCTTCCAACACGACAATGCCTCGATCCATGCGTCAAAGGAGACCAAGGCGTTTTTGGACGAGCACAAAGTTGACGTCATGAAGTGGCCGGCCAAGTCACCGGACTTGAACCCCATTGAGAACATGTGGGGTGTCCTTGCACGTGCCGTTTACGCACATGGACGTCAGTTTGCGTCGAAAAATGAGCTCATTGCTGCCGTTTTGAAGGCGTGGGATGACATTGGTGAAGACCTCATCGACAAGCTGTTGCAGTCGATGCAAAAGCGCTGTGTGAGTGTCTTGGAACTCAAGGGGGGTAAGACAAAGTATTGATAGCAATTTGGATGGTAATCGACATGCATTGATGCTGTTTTTGCGTCGTGGTCTTATACTTATTGCCAGCGACGATTTCACAATCTGCTCACAATGTTAGATTGAATGAGTGAAGTGACTGTGTTGCTGCACTAGCATGCCTCAATTTCGTATTAGATCAATTGTACGATACGGCGCAACCTTGTTTGGAGGTGGAGGTAGCGTAACCACCAATTTGGGGGTGGTCTTAAACTTATTGCCAGTACGCGATTCACTAATCGCTACAGAGCGCTTCTGCTGAGCACATGCTCGGACGCGATCCCAAAGTCACCCTAGAACGGACAGGCTGCCTCGCGGGACATGTCGACGTCGATCTGCACTGCGTTCTTGTTGCCAAGCGACGGGCGAACGGTCGTAGAACCATCGCAACTGCATCACGTCCGCCACTACCCTCAACCGACTCGACTCTATGCGTGCGTGGGTTGTCGCGCACTGCTCTGACATTCCACACGCAGCCATACCAGAGTGGCAATGCCATCGAGGCACACCATCACGGTGGGGTGTTCATTTGCTGTGCCGCGTCGACGTTCCTGACGTGAGCAATGATGGCATGGTCCCGATAGAAGGGCTGCCGGGATCGCCGCACAACAAGCTCCATTTGACTGCTGCAGTACGCTTCAGCATCGCCTGTCACGACTGGTCGAGCGTGTCGTTTCTGATAGCGGTGTTGAGGCAGTCGCCACGAAACCAACCTGGCGTGTGCTGGCAAGTAATTGCCCTCCTCGACGTTCCGCAGTCAGCATCGACTCCCTCGTCCCATGTATTGTGCCATGGATGCGGCACCTGCCACCCACCGTGCTCGGGTGGATGCACTGTGCTGCGCTCGTCTCGAAGACGAACAAGCACAGCCGAGGGGGCTCGCCATGGCCCAAGTACCGCAAGGATAACCGTTCACTACTTTGCACTCGATGCCAGCCCTTGCCCCTCCCTCTGTTTGCCATGGCCTAGACGTCCCCATTCAGCCCACGTGGTAGTGGATCCCGGTCGTCGTTCACTCGGACCGCATGCTTCGGAGACAGCGCCCGCAAGTATTCCTCGCGGATCAAGCCGACCTTGCCCATCGCGTACGTGTCGAAATGGTACCGAGTCGTCAACAACCTGTCGGCGGGCGCAGGCATTTTGGTCGTTGGAATCGTCGTCGTGCTGCTGCTCTACCAAGGCATGTTTCAAAGCACGAACGTGACGACATATTTTCAGTCGACTTGGATTCCACACACGCAGACGTGTCGATGGAGCAGCGCTGGGTTCGTCGCGGTGACGGGGGACGTGCCGTGGACGGCGGTGTGCAATTGGCCGCTGATCTCCATGCCGACGACCCCCCTGTCTCTGTCGTACTACTTGTCTTGGGGCGACAACGACGCGTTGCGGTGGGCGACGTTCGTCTTTGTCATGGGGGACGTGGCCTTTCCATCGTGCAACCCGGCGCCAAGACGATGTGGGCATGCGTGCGCTCGACGCGATGGGGAACGGCAAACACCCCGACGGCGTCCTCAGCACGTTCTCGGACGTGGCAGCCGCGCGCCCGTGCACATCCAATGCACCAGCGGCAAACGCACGATCGTCAAGACAGCAGTGCATGGGGACGGGACAAAGGAGCGACAACGTTGGGACCAAGCCAACTACATCACGACAACAGCGTCAACCGACTGTTCCTCATGCAGGTGTGGATCCGCTTCCTCGTCATTTCGGCCGTCGGCCCCACGCTGGACGGGTACAGCATTGGGAAAACAACGGGGTATGCGACGACGGTGGGCAGAGACAAGTCGCACAAAGTGGACAATTTCATGATGCGGCTCGTGTTCCAGATCACCATGGGCATCGTGTTGCTCGTGGTGCTCAGCAACGGCGGCGTGATCACGCTGGATGTCTGGCTTGGTCCAGAACAAACCGGTCTTGACGTACGACATCTTGGGGTCGCTTGAACGGCGGCGTGTTGTCCTGCTCGCGCTCGTTGGGACGTTCTCCCCGCTGTACGCGTACGTGATTCGGTACACGTTTTCGACCAACGGACACCACTATTGGAGCTTTTCGCTGCTCCTGGTGGCGCTCATGATGGGCATGTCGTGGATGTGTCTTCTCACGTGCGCGCAAGGGATGCCCGTGCCATGGCGCGTGCGCCATCGACCCCTTGCGTACTCTGCCCCCATCTTCACGTCAACGGGCTCTCGTTCGTCGGGTACGAGTACATGAAAGGATGAAGCGTCCAAGTTTTGGACCCCGCCACGGACGCATCGACGGAAGCCATGACACGGCGTACAGTTTGGAAGGCCCGTGATCCATCCATCTTGATGCCAGACGGGTCGTGGCACACAAAAACTCACGACACGTCGTGGATCGGCCAACACGACCGTGTCAACGCGATGCCAGCGATGCGTCACGAGCTTGGACCACAAAAACACCATCTCGATCGGGCCCAAGCTGTTGTTCTGCACACCGAGCTTGCTCGTGCTGCTCGGCTTTTGCATCTTTTATGACGACAACCGCTTCCAATGGCCGCGAGATGTCAACTCCTTGGACTTTTCCAGCCGCGACGTGCGTCGACACGTCCGACATCAACGCGTCGACCGCGGGGACACAGCGCCGTGAAAGGCGGAAAGATCAACGTGCAGCCCATTGCCACCGTCACTGCCCCTCGTTCCCACCACCACGACGAAGCCATCCATGACCAGGCTCTGAGCATCTACATGCTCGTGCCCTCCATCGTGACGCGTGTTTGGCGAAATCCACCGAAACCAGTTTACCCAGAGCAAGCGCACCGCGCGCGCGTCGACCGAGACAAGGTGTATAGCCAAAGGGACTGCTGCGCTGAAGCGGCGACGAATTCGCGAGGGGGGTCGACGTTTGGTACAAATGACACTCGGAGCAGCCCAATCCCCGACAAGGAGATGGCACGAAGGACGGTCCGGAGTGGATGCCCTATAGGTCTCCTGATGGTTCGCACGGACATCCACCGACCTCATGTTGTGCATCGACAGATAACGTCCTGATTGATTGGAAACCATCGTCGTCGTCGTGGACGAGCACGATCTTGACAAAGGGGTTGTTGCGTGCTGTCGATGGCGCTGTTCATGTTTACAATCGCCTCGCGGCATGCTTGTCGCGTAGGCAACCGCCGAGCCCCTGTCGATTTGCATGTCGTCCAGCGATTGCACGATTTGGCGCGCGACGACCGGCCGCGACCGCACTACCAGCTCAGCGTATTCCAAGCGACACCTATGCTGCATTGTACAAATCGTGCCGGGATGATTTCTCGAACGTTGGTGAGTTGGGTTCGTCGGTGTTGCATGGAGTTTGCTTGTCGGGTGGGAGAGAGGTCAGGCTCTGGTAAAGAAACCCCCCCTGTAACGGACAACTCACGTGTATCGAGGGTAGCGAGGCGTCATTGCTTTCGTGGCGAGGGGGTCCTCCTTTCCCTCCTTCCGCCGCAATCGTCTTGTACCCATGGCCTCCGCCAGCGCAGCCGCCACGGCCGACTTGGCGATCCCTCCCGTCGAAATTATAAAAAATTCCGTGGAATATCCCATACATTTTCGTCGAAACGGCATGCATTTTTATTCCGAAGTGTTCCATGCAGCGCAGTGATTGGGCATATTCCCCAGTGACAATTTTGCCATTCACGACAACAGCATGGACATGACGGAGCCGGAGGACGAGGCCGCGAACGTATTCACCTTTAACGCGCCGACGTACTACGATCTGAACGACGGCGAGTTCGAGAAGAGATATGTGAACAACGCCGACGGGTACTTTAATCAGCTGGACAATGCCGCGGCGCTGGATGCGTTCATGGCAGCCGAAGGTGCAATGCAAGCGACTCGATCGAAAACGACCGCGGCCTCGACACGGCGACGACCAACACCGCCTTCCATCCACCATGACAACAACCATGACGGTGAAGACGACGACATGCGCTCACACACGGACTCGGCCCCGGATTCCATGGACGATGACGCGCTCTCAAAGGACTTTTCCACTCGCAGCAGCAGCGCGCTCTCGACAACGTCTTCCCGCAAACCTCTGACCAGGGTACATTCCGCCATGTGAATGCTCTCGCATCCTTATCGCGCTTGATAGCCGACGGCACCGACGCTCCACTCGTCCAAGCGGGCGGAGGCGATCAAGCAAGTGCGGAAACAGGTCCATCCCCAAGACACCGACTCCATCGAGCTCCAGAAAAAATTCCACGCGCGTCCACTTCCAGTCACGTTGGATATCGCGCCCAACATTGCACCCAACTCGACGAAACCATTGACGCAACCGACCATGCCAAAACTGGCAACGTTGGCGCGAATGGGCGACAAAAAGCGGGCGTCTCCTCCGCCGAAAGAGCAGCCCAACGAAAGGTGCTCGACAACGCCACGAAGTACCGGCAGTCGGCAAACCCGTAGCACAGCAACTCACCGTTCCGACGAGCAATCCAAGAGCAAAGGGCGTCCGGGCGCTGCGACGCCTCCTTTCAGTGCGCCAGCAGCGCTGCGTGGTCATAGCGTGCATCGGTCAAGATCCAGTCCAGTTGTTGTCGTCCATTCAGTCGACGGGTGAGAATGTCATCGTGACATCTCCGTTTTCACATGTCATGGTGAGTTGCCAGGGCCGACTCGACCTTGGCCACTTCCACGCCCAGGGGCACACTAGCGACGAGCCCGCAGAAGCCCCTCGAATCCGAGCGCCGCGCAAAGGCGCGGGAGCTATTTGAAGCGAGACACAAGGCTGCTCTGGAAGCTAGGGTCGCCGCCGCCGCTGCTGCTGCCGCCGCCAAAGTCGAAGCGGAAGAGAGACTGATGCAAGAAATACGTCGACAGCAGACGTATCGAGCCAAGCCGTACACACGCCCGACAACGTCTGGGTTTGCAGTTCGACCATCCACAAAGGAGCTGACGACCCCCAGGAGCCCGAGATTTCACTCCACCAAACGTGCTCCTCGAACGCAGAATTAACATGTCATGCCGGATCGAATGGATGGCTCTCGTTGAAGCGACCGAACGAATTGTGTGGACGAGAGAGGTCTCCTTGGACAGACGCATTCATTACAGGAAAAAATGACGTCGACTCGAGGATGTCTCCGTGGAGATACGTCAAGTTGGGCTAGGCTAGTCCTTCCGCCTTGAGCATGCGCGCAAGTAGTTCCTTTGCAACTTTCGCGGCGACCATGGCCGTCATGCCGCTCGACGTCTCTCCGGAGATGGACACATGCCCCCCGCCAATGTCGCGGGAAGGATTGAGTTCGACAACGTCGCTCGCCACCACATTGCCTCGAAAAGTTTGAAGGAGAGAAAGCACTTGTCGAGTGGAGAGACCTCCGGGCTCGTGGTGGCTCACCCCTGGCGCGAACGCAGGATCCAATACGTCCAAGTCGACAGTGACGTACACAGGTCCGTCAAATGCCACATCGATGGGCCAATTCAAGGACTGCGACCGCATGTCGTATGTCTCGACACTGTAGGCTGCAGCTTGCTCCCGCGTATGCTGTGTGTGTGTGCGGATCCCGACTTGAACAAGTCGTGAACACAACCCTTCTTCCATGATGCGCGCGAATGGGGACGCGTGCGAGTATCGATTGTTCTGGTTCAGAATGTCGTACTCGTACAAATCGCTGTGCGCATCCAAGTGCAAGATGTTGAGTCGTGTCTCGCCGCGGGCGCACAATGCGCGACGAACACCTTGACGAAGATAGATTTCGTTAAGTGAAGCCAATAGATGGAACATGTACCCTTGACGAGGGGGTATGTGATGGAATGGTCTCCACCGAGAGTCAACAGCCGCTTGTCATGGGAGACGATCGTTTGCGCCGCGGCTGACAGTGACGACATCGATGCCGACGTCGGGGTCAAGTTTCCCATGTCGGTGATCATTGGGTTGTGCATGAGATTCATCCCACACTCGGAAAATCCATTGGCGCTGTCCGAGTGAAACGCAGTGCGAATGGCATCCGGTGCCGACGCACTTCCTGTCAAGAACGACGAGTTCGCGTCCACGTTTGCTCCAAGGATGGCAATAGTCGACGAGGATGACGGAAGGAACGATGGGAGAACGGACAGCGCCGCTCGCTTCACCCGCGGGTTCCACATGCCGCACACCGCTGTGCTCGACCTCTGAATATGGACGAAGATACCTTTCAAAACGAAATCTACCCAAGTGTACACACTTCAAGTGCGCCAACAAATATACGTGGAAATTCGTGGCAATTTGCGAATATTTTGATGCTGCAATGTGCACATTTTATACTCAGCCCTAGTAGAGTATATTCAAGAGTGGATATTTGCCTAGATTGAACGTGAAGTTCGCGCACTAAGCACTGTTCCAAATATCCACCAATGAAGCTAACTGAAGTGGAATTCCAGAGTTATGATTGGCTGCTCTGAAATTACACTTCTGACGTTCATGTCGGTCTGGGCAGCCAGTCGCCGTCATGTGTCTGTGTCGCGGGTGCCTCTGCCCGCCGCACTCGCTACGCTTGTCGCACATCAAACGCGAATGGCATGACCCGCTCATCCTGACGAATCTAATCTATGTCGCGGCCTCTCTCGTGTCGTTCGCGTTGGGCCAGTACACGTGCGCGATGCTGCAGCTTGGAGCGTCGATCGCATCGACTATGTTTCATCGCCACCGCGAAACCAAGTACCTTCCACTCGACGCGTGCATCTCCGGTAACTTGGGCGTGATTGCTCTGTAAGTGACTTGGCTTGCCGTAAAGTCTTCTCCTCCGTGCTGACTAAATGCTGTTGGTTTGTAGCTATCTGGCGTACCATGCCCACCTGAACGACCTGCACCACGTGCTGGGCATCAAGTTTACACTCGGCCTAGCCTGTGCATTCACATTCATTTACTGCGGGATGCCGGGGGATGTCCAGTACGAGCTTTGGCACAGACACTGGCACTTTGCCTCAGGCAGCACCACCTTGGTCACCTCGGTCCTCCTCAGCTTTTACATCCCTGATTTCGACTCGATCTTGATCAATGCCATCGGGTTTGGCTTTTAACATGGATCAAATGTCCTCGGTGAACGGTGCATGACGAGCGTGTTCAATCATTATCAGGAAAGCGATATCAAATCCAACATACCATAACCAGGAAAAGCCCATAAAGAGTACGGAGCCCTGTACCTGTCGCGTAGTCGCGTTCCCAGCTCCTAGTCGTCCTTCGCATGACGACCAGGGCTGTCGTTTCTCGCAGTTGTTGGCTTCGATCTTGCTGGGGTGTGGCGAGGACGTGGACGCCCATGGACTGTGGACCACTTTCCAAATCTTGCGCGAGGCCTCGGCTCAAAGCCTTGCTCCATGTACACATATGCCAAGGCTCACAATGCATGCCATCTTGCCTCGACAAAACACCGCACTCCATAGACCACCGGCATCCCCCCGTGATCTTGGTTGCCATATGCATGTCCGTTCCCATGAAATAGTGTGACTTACACCAATTTCAAAACATAAATTGTGACAGGTCCCGTTGTCCATTGGTGCAAAATAGATTGGCTGGCAGGGCTTGGGTGGGCGAGCGCATGCGAAAGGAGCCGCCACTACTCCAGTTAGTTTCAAGCGAAGACCCGCTAGCCGGCTAAGCTCTCTCAATCCTCGAACATGCTCGTCCCGAAAAAGAACCGCATCGCTGTCTACTCGTACCTGTTCAAGGAAGGTGTGATGGTTGGCAAGAAGGACTTCTTCGCACCCAAGCACGGTGACGTCGACGTGCCCAACCTCCAAGTGATCAAGCTCATGCAATCGCTCCACTCGCGCGGCTACGTCAAGGAAACGTTCAACTGGCAATGGTACTACTGGTATTTGACCGCCGAAGGCATTGAATACCTCCGTGCGTACTTGCACTTGCCGACCGAGATCGTCCCTGCGACCTTGAAGAAGCAAGCGGCCCGCCCTCAACGCCCCCAGGCGCCTTCCGCCGGCGGGTACGGCCGTGGCAAGGACAAGAACTTGGGGCCTTCGGGCGACTTCAACCCTGAATTCCGCGGCCGCAACCAAGATGGCTACCGCCGTGAAGCCCCTGCTGCCGAACAATAAACGGGTCGATCAGTTTTGAGGTTCGGGTCGGAGGTCAAGTGTGCGTTGGTGAAGAGTCGTGTAGTATTTAACACCAAGGATTGAGACACTTGAAAAACTACATCTCGCGTGTTTCGCAGCCCACGGTCGCGTGAAACGAGATCCACCAGGTCACCGACTCACGAATCGTCCTGGCGGCGCTCTCTCTGTGCAGAACGACATCGGTGGACGGCAAGTTGACCTGCATGAAGTCTTGCACCCGTCAAGATCCAAGGGAAAGGATGAGGCGACCAACAACAATCGTAAAAGTGGTTAAGTTACAAGAGATTTCTAGCTCTAGCGTTGAAGGATGCGGGAAAGCATTTACTTGGTGACGCGAGGGGCCTTGAGCTTGCCGTGGTTGGGAATGTACTTTTCGTGGTTCCCGTCCAACGCCAATACGCCTTCTTGGCGGAGCTTGGCGTACACGTCACGTTCGTACTTGGTGAAACCCCACTTCTTGGAACCCAACACCTTTTGGCGACCAGGGAACTTGAACTTGGCACGGCGAAGGGCTTCGACGACGGCAGGGCCGAACGAGTCCTTGGAGCGCACCGAGATAATGGGTTGGCCGATAGCGACGCGGGCAGCAACACCGGTCGGTTTACCGTAAGCGTGACGCATACCCGTCTGCAAACGATCGGCACCAGCGCACGACAACATCTTGTTGATACGCAACACTTGGAAAGGGTGGCAACGGATGCGCATGTGGAAGTTGTCCTTGCCGCAGAACTTGGTCAAGTATCGGTTGGCCGAAATGCGGGCAGCTTCCAAAGCTTCCGACGACAATTGTTCCTTTTCGTCCGACACCAAGTGGGCGACAAAGGGGAAGACATCGACGGACGCCTTCTTGTTACCGACATCGTAGATGCGGATCTTGGGGTCCGGCACACCACGGCAGTAGCGCGACTTGATGAACGGCTTCTTGTTTTGGAAGCGGTAGCACTTGGCAGGACGGCGACCCATCTCTTCTTAGTCAAATACGATTGTGACCTACGCCAACCATCTCGAGACCTGTCGGAGTTGGTATTCAATGTTGGAGGGGTTTGTTTCGTACGACGATTCAAACGCTTCGAAAAGAACGCCATTCTTCAAATGAGTCAATTCGAATATGCGTGTTTCATGTTGAAATGGCGACGCAGGTGTGGTGTTGTCTGGCGTGAACAATCCCTCTGTTCAATACTCTCTGCATACGATGGAAAGGCTACTTTATTTGTACAGAACTACATATGAAATAGCATGAGCAATTCCGTGGTCACTGTCCGGAAGCTTGAAGCAGTGGACCGTGAACATCGATCCGACCATTCATTTAGTCTCATGCACTTATACCCATGAACTCCATCGCCCACCTGTTTCAAACGTGTTCTCTACATCCACCCAATGAGAACTTCGCATTAAAAACCGTTGAGGCAATTAAAATATGACTAATACTTTCTATGTCTGGAAATTAAATTCCATCGGGAGCTCACCGCCAGTCAGTCGCGCGATAGGCGGTGGCGCCGCCAGAATTGATTTTGAGCCAAGACCAATCGCCAAAGCACCATGGGAGCCTACAAGTACATCGCTGAATTGTGGAAGCGCAAGCAATCGGACGTCCTCCGCTTCTTGCTCCGCGTCCGCGCCTGGCAATACCGCCAACTCCCCGTGGTCTACCGCTTGACCCGCCCTTCGCGCCTCGACAAGGCTCGCCGCGTCGGCTACAAGGCCAAGCAAGGTTACGTCGCTGTCCGCGTCGCTGTCCGCCGCGGTGGCCGCAAGCGCCCTAACTCCAAGGGTATCGTTTACGGTAAACCCAAGCACCACGGTATCAACCAGCTCAAGGATGTCCGCAACTTGCGCTCGATCGCCGAAGAACGTGCTGGTGCCAAGTTCACCAACTTGCGTGTGTTGAACTCGTACTGGGTGAACCAAGACGCGACGTACAAGTACTTTGAAGTGATTTTGGTCGACCATTCCCACAAGGCCATCCGCCGCGACGCCCGCATCAACTGGATCGTAAACGCCGTGCACAAGCGCCGCGAAAAGCGTGGTTTGACCTCTGCTGGTCGCCAAGCCCGTGGCTTGCGCCAACGCGGCCACAAGGCCAACAAGATCATTGGTTCGTCGCGCCGCCAAAACTGGAAGCGCCGCAACACCACCTCGCTCCGCCGCTACCGTTAGAGCGTTGGTGTGTGTGTGTTGGAATCCTGCAATCCTGTGGATTCTGGCTCGCCAATGTGGTGCTTGGCTGCTCTAGTTCGTTTGCATAAAGCAACAGTGTGGTCATGGCTCTCTGTCGTTTTGTTTGGTCACTCCCATGACATCTCTGTACTCAGTCGTGTTTTGGACGTCTCCGTGAAGACGAAAGAGAAAGTCGACAGATACGCTGCTTGCATTGATAAATAGTGGAGCTGGAAGGGTGGGGGGACGATATTCTCCAGGGAAGGGCTCGTCATGGGCACGGGTGAGTGTGTCGTCGATGCATCTTGGCGGCAGCCGAGTCGACTTCATGTTTGATTTCTTGGATCGTGTCGACGCATTTCTGAATGCGATTGACGAGCTCGACGAGCTTGGCATCGTCTTCTTCCGCTTTTCTCATCGTGGGTGGAAACGATCGGGACCGTGTGATCCCGTTGACCGTGTTTCTCGGATCGTACAACGATGTGGGCATCAGCTTGGCAGTATACGGCGGCTGGTGCTGTGTGGGGGGAGCGGAGGCGGACGAACGACTACCGAACGAGAAGATCATCGAGTTGCGGTTGCTGATGGCCATGGTGAGAATTGCCTAATGGGCCGCCACCGCGTCGTTGTTGCCGTCGGTCGCCATGTTGTAACGCTCTAGTGTAGAGGAAGGCCTGCAACTCGCTCTCTTCAGCTGGGTTCATTGTGTTTTGCCCGGAAGGATCCAGGGATTAACACATGCAACGTCGGGAAAAACACCTTCTGCCCCGCCTTCTTTCATGACGTGGCACGCGCGTGCATCCAAGCGAGATGCGCGTCTGTGCAATGCAAGGAAACGCTGTCCATTACATCCATTCGGTGCGCTCGTGCGTCGCTGAAGAAGCGCCGTCGAACACAGCCGGGTGCCATCCCCTGCCATGATCATGGTAGGGTCGGATGGGAGCGCAATGTCCACATCGAGTACGCCGCCCCTTCCAACGGACAGGGCGTCGTCTCGATGACGGGAGGACGAGACAAAGGTGAGAAAGTTGGGTGTGGATGATTACACGGATTTCGTGGCGGGCGCCATCGAGAGGCGCATGGGTCGAGGGACCTGGTACTTTAGCATGACAAAGCTCGCCAAGTTGAAGGCGGCCGTGATAGCGACGAGGCAGACGACATCGCGCATTTGGTTGTTGATGTCCATGCCGAGGGTTTTGAGGTACACTTCGCCATAGACCGGGACGGCCACATACCCCGACGCGTCAAACGTGAGCAAGAGACCGCTCAGCTCGTTTGTCATCATCACTTCAAATGCATATTTGAACATCGACAGCCATTGCATCCACGCCGCGCCCACCGACATGGTCTGGACGTTCAAGAGGAACCCGCCAAAGAGGACGTTTTGGAGCAGCACGACCGTCGCGACCAAGTTGGCAATCCCGACCGTCTTGCTGCAAATGCTGACAAAGGTGCTCATGGACCCCACGGCCACGTTGAACAGGACGAGTGTCGTCGTGAAGAGCAGGAACCGATCGAGTGGGGCATGGAGCCCCATGAGATAGTAAAAGATGCTGGCAAACACAATCGCTGGCAGGACCCGCAACGACGCGAGGTCGATACTTGCCTTGGCTACAAAGTAGCTCCACGCGCCGTAGTACTTGGCGCCGGCCTCCTTGACGAAAAGCGGGCGCTCTGCGATGAACGCGTCCATCGAGCTCAACGTGCCAAACCCAAAGAACGTCAGCGTGAAAAAGAACGCGCCCATGCGGTTTTGGAACCCCGCCAGGTTGTTTTGCAGCCCCATGAAGATGAGCCCCGTGATGACGCCAAGAATGGCCGAGATGGCCAAGTGGAGGACGAAGAGCGACTTTTGGCGGAACGTATTGCGCATCGTGCGAAGAAAGAGGACTTGGAGTTTGAGGAGACTCGACCGATGGTACCGTTGCATGCCAAAGTCGACTTTTTCAAAGGACGGCTGACGCACGGGCGCATCCAGCGGATCCTCTCGCGCCGACACGTCGTGCATGTCACCGAGCCAAGCCTCGTGCAGTACTGGAATCGAAGCGGGGTCGGATGCGCAGTCCAAGATGTGATCGGCAATGTTTTCGTTGGCGGGACACGGCAAGCCCAACGACGAAAAGCGCGTGGCGGCTGCCGTGGACGGCCCAGAATAGACGAGTTGGCCTAGCCATGGCCATGACGACTCGATCCATCCATGTCGACCATACCTTTGGCGAGCACCAACACGTTGTCGAGCTTGAGGAAAGACTTGGTACTGGGTTGATGCACAGACAAAATCACCATCCGCCCGCTCTTGGCCACCGTCGACAGCAACGAGATCAAACTGTTCGCCGATGCGCTGTCCAGGCCAGACGTCGGCTCGTCCAAAAACAGCATCTACACCACGACATGTTGAATCACCACAGAGGAGACCACGGCCGCCAGCAACATGCAGCACACTCCACAAACAATGCCATTTCGTGCATCCACCGACACAGTTGCACGATAGTGCCAGACGCACCTGAGGCTGTGTCACAAGTTCCATTCCGATGCTGACGCGGCGGCGCTCTCCGCCAGAGATTCCTCGAACGCTAGCGTTTCCAATACGGGAGTCGGCGACGTGAGTGAGGCGAAGCTCGTCGAGGACCTTGGTCACGACTTGCTGTTTCGTGTGGAGAGATAGACGTGATGGCAGCCGGAGAAAGGCAGAGTATTCGATAGACTCGCGGACCGTGAGAGTCGAAAACAAGCAGTCGTCTTGTTGGACATACGCGGCGAGGTGGCGAAAGTTGGACGGGAGCGGCTGGTTGTCCAGCAAAATACTGCCGGTGAACGCGGTCGTCGTGCCGTTCGCGACACCAGCAAGGGCATTCAGCAACGTCGTCTTCCCAGATCCACTGGGGCCCATGAGCCCCAGCACTTGACCACGGCGGACGGAGCCGTGGACGTTGGAAAGAATCGGGCGGGGGGGTTGGACTAGTGTGGCCGACTTGAACGGGTTGCGACTGCTTTTCGAGACGCAGCACACGTCTGCAAAGGAAAACAGATCGCCCGTCGTCGAGACAACAAAGCCATTCGTCTCGAGCGGGTCTTCCAGAGACATTGCAGCCTCCTTGGATGGTGCTCGTCTGAGTTTGGCGGCGTACAGAGTGTAAAAACAACACACAAATAGCGCACTGGCACCCAGGAGCACCAGCACCGCAGAGAGGGACACGATCAGAGCCTTGGAGTACGTTTGAGGAGCGGCCGTTGGGGTGGAAGAGCTGTCGTCGTCGATACCGGCAAGCTGGTCCATTACCTTGGTCGATTCGCATGATGAAGCAGTACAGATCCCTTCGAGAGGCAAAGGCGACCCCTCAATTTCGACTTTCAACGTGGTGTTGGAGATTGCGACCATTTTCACGGGCCTACGCAAGGCGAGTTAGACGAGTATGGCGGTCTGCGTCACTGTACTTGTTCGCGAGTGACACCTCGAACAATTGCTTGGACACGAGGGAGCACAGGTCGGTGCACTTACACGTGAGACTGTCGCACGCGACCGAAGTTCCAGCAAAAGAACACCCTTTCATGCTGCAGTCGATCGCGTGCTCGCCTTGAGGTCCCGTGGCCGACTTGTACACCGCCATCGTGCACGTCTTCGCCGTCGTGTCGCACGTCAACCCCATCGCGCCATCGTTGAACACTGCCTGCAGCGTTTGACTTAACAGACAGGTGTACGTCTTGGACTTCATGCTAGAAGTGAATCCAAACCCAACTGCGCAGTGCGAGTTCTTGTCTATCCAGTTGCAAGCGCTCTCCGTGCGACATTGCATGCAGTTGACGCCTAAGAAGTCCTTTGCACACGCACATTGCGTTCCGCCCGCGCTCGCAACTTCGTACGGGGCCTTACACGTCGGAGTGGCCGCCGCACAGCCGACCAACGCTGCCGCGATCACAAGCAGAAGGCGCATGTACCACCGGTCGGAATCGGTTTTTGACGCTTTTCAATGTCAGCGAACGCCGGAAAATTTTCCAAACAACACCTCTAGCAATTTATTCATCGTCAAAAACTGTCACAACGCATGATCTTTTGACCTGAACAGAGTATACGCATACTCAAGTCGTGGGCATTCTAAAGTGTGAAATTATACACTCAATCACGCCGCAAAATACATGTCCCAGACCACTACTGTTCCGACGACGTTCAAAATGTCGCGGCAGTCGTACGTAGACTGCTTTCCCGAGAACTCAGCAGAGTACAGTAATTCAAGATGACGCTGTGCAAAGTCTTGGTAACAAGTCAGCAAATGTGTTCGGGAAAAGATTTCCAATAACGTTATAACGCCATTCCTTGCACTGAAACTCTTACGTTAAAAATAGTTGAAGTTAGCTCGATGTTTAAATTAGGTACAAATGGCAACTACGCAATGGATATGACTCTTTTTAACACATGCATTTTTTCCAACGGCGTCGTCTAAACTAGGCATACCCAGGTGAAACTCGTACTTTTCACCCTAGTTACGTTTTACTAGTATGTTTTATATTCCAACATGTCGAATTCGGTTCGCCAACAAAAGTCTCGAACATGCATGCGGTGGGTGATCCATGGAAGAGCATGTTACTTGTATGGGCAGTCGTTCGAGCAATGCACGGTGGACGGGAGGCCGCAATGCGCGCACTCAGCTTCCCCCACAGTCGATGTCGGAACGATTGGAGTGGTCGGAGCCGGCGGCGGCATCGTTGAAATGGGAACGTCTTGCAATTTGAACGAAATCGGCGCGGCGGTCATCGACGCCCGGCGGTCTCTGACGGCGGACACGAGGTCGGCAAGGTTCGAGGACGTGGGTAGGGCACTCGCGGTGGATGCGGATGACTTTCGAGGAGCGTTCACTTTCTCTACCTTGATCTTGGGTGGCGCCGGCGGTTTGTACGCGGCAAAACGGATGATCTTCTCCTTTCGTGCGAGTTTCCCAAGCAACTGGATGACTTGCTGCAGAGTCATCAGACACGCGTTCGTCTCGTTGATGCCGATGATGTACATGCCGGGCTTCACGACTCCGGACGCCTCGATGGCACCGGGACCACCGGAGACGAGGGGCGTAAAGCCTTGAACGACTGCGCACGACTCAATGCCCGAGTCGAGCAAAACCCCCAGAGGACCTGGGGGAACCACAACTTCAGCAGTAGCTTCGACTTCAATTTCGTCGTCGTCGTCTTCGCTCGTGTCGTCGTCATCATCCTCGTCAAAGAATGCTTGCCCTTCCAGGACATTTTCGAGCTCCGCTTCGAGTTTCGTCTCGACGTCCATGGGAAACCCCGGTACAACGGATGCAGCGACGGGCGTCCGAGGGGCCGAGTTGGCCTCGGATCCAGCGCGAGACCGCTGGTCGGTGAGAACATGGCACTCTTCCGCATCCATGCTGATATCCATGGGAGTGAATACATTCGACCGATGCCGCTCGTAGTCCAGTTCAATACCTTCAACAAACAAGAATTAGGTCATGGCAATGTTCGTGATCAAGTCGTCACGCACCGATAATTCGGTAATCGGTGCCTGCCCAGAGGTTCACGAGGTAATTCTCAGCGGTGGTCTTGCCGTTCTCGGCGGCGGGGTAGTGCAATGCACGAGTGCTCTTCGTTCGAAATGCTGTACTGGGGAAATAGTCGACGACGACGGCCTTGCGGCCGAGGTGGAGGACCATCTTGCCATTCAAGCTCTCAGGTTCCTTCATTGGAGCAATTGCCCTAGATTCGAGTGTTAGTTGTGTGATCAAGGAACGTCTGGGGAAAGGGACATGCCCTTGAGTTCGCAGGATGTCGATGATCTGACCATGGCCTTTCCAGATGGCTAGGTCGAGCGCCGAATATCCATCCTACACGAACATCATCGGCGACGAGACGAAAATGGTTATAGACTCACGTCCGTGATGGCCCAAATATTTGCATGCAACTGAAGCAGCATGACCACCATTTGAACGTTACCGATAATGACGGCGCAATGCAACATCGTAAACCCGCCTTGCTACAGCAGAAAACACAAGTTGGGACGAATGCCATGCAATAAATGAGGTATACCTCTGTCGTCGCTTGCACGTCAGCCTTCCCGATGACGAGGGTCAAGTATTTGCGCGCCTTCTCCACATTGTTCTCCAGGATGGCTTCCCGCAGGTACTGGTTGGTCTTCCCTTGGATCAAGTTCATCGACTTCCTCAACGCAACCCCGCGACAAAATCGACAGTCGGCAATTCCCGGATGTATAGGCTTTGTATCCGGATTTCTCCATCACTTCGTATCGTGCAAAAATTTACCAAAAATTCGGAGATGTTCCATTTTTTGCAAATCCATGAGTACTACTAACAGAACAGATAGTAGTAGTAATAATACTACATCTTGGTCCTTGAATAAATAGAGATTCTCTAAAATCGTGAAATATTCAAGAAATCCATTGATGTCGGTATGGACGACAGTGCCCTGTGAAGATGGAGCTCAGCGGAACATGGGACAGGAGAAGGCAAGTGATCTGTGGGTCGCTGCGAAGGAAGGAGATGTCGATACGATCACAAGGATCTTCCGTGACGTAGAAACCACCGTCAACGTCAGCGAGGTACCCCATCCCGTTTACCTAGACGCACGAGTCCTCACGCATGGCTGGGCTGCGTCACTCGATCAGAACGGTGCAACTCCATTGTGGATTGCCTCAAAGCATGGACACACCGATGTCGTTCGAGCCCTGGTCGACGCGGCAGACGTGGACTGGACAAATGAAGTACGTGGCCGCGCCCATGCATTGGAGAGGTCCCATGTCGAATGCAGGATAGCGAGACTGCTCTGTACGCCGCCGCACAGGAAGGTCATGTGCATGTTGTGGATGTCCTGGTTCGATATGCCAATGTGAACTTGGCGAATGCGGTCAGTGCGTCGCCGTCCTCTTCGTCTGAATTCCACCGTCAGGATGGAGCTACCCCACTCTACATTGCATCGGAGATGGGCCATGCCGATGTGGTCGAGCGCTTGCTACAGCACGATAGAGTCGATGCCAACCTCTCAAATCGGGTACGACCAGCACAGCAACGCTCGCAGACTCTTCGCGTCGTAGAATGGTGCTACGGCTTTGCACATCGCCAGTGAGCGAGGACATGCGGCGGCGGTGGCGTTGCTACTTCCGCGAACGAATGCTGCTCTCCAGGACATGGTATTGCCCTTCCCCACTTTCTCGCACTAACTACTGATAAGGATGGCTGGACTGCATTGCACGCGGCGGCATACAGCGGACAAGCCAAAGTTGTCGAGCTGTTGGCGGCATCGGGGCTATTTGACGCGACAGCTACAACAAAAGTGCGTGCTCGTTGCTTATCCAGTTGCTCAGCAATTCTTGGTGCAGGGCGGCGACAGTGCTGTGGACCTCGCAACCGAGGAAGGCTACGTTGATGTTGCGCGGCTGCTGCGTCAAGTTTCAAGCATGGCTTCCCCAGTACGTGTCAAAAGGAGACGTAAATTGCTGAGCAACTCGCAGGCATCCATCGCAATTCCACCAATGTGGCCGTGTCTGTGGCTGGTGGAACCTACCACGGGCTACCACGTGTACCCCAAGAAATGGCTGTCGGAAAAGTGGATGCGCCTTCGACCAATGTGCCCCCACGTTGCTGAGACGGCTGGCCACGTTGTGCGTGCTAGCAGTGCATCCATTCGCGCATTGCTTCCATTCCTCCGCACGACGCTGCAATTTCTCACAGCCACGGCATTGCTGGCCGAGCACCCCACCGCCTCGGTCGCTCGACCGAATCCATTCCTGCTGTCTGTACTCGACTCTGCGCCCATCGTCGTGCCCGCCTTGGTCCATGCTGTCGCTGCCATGTCGTTCCTGCACAACGAACCGATTGAACGCAGCAACATGGAGAAACAACTCGAGCAACTCGTGGCAGCTCTGCACGACGATGTCGACGTGGCGACTATTGCCGACGACCTCAACAAGATCTGGGCAGCATACGAGGTCGACCCGTCCAGTATTAAAGCTCACAAGGACGTTCTGCTGGGCCTACCGTCCTTGGGCCACCATGGCGTCGACCTCGACTACGGAACGGCGGCCAACTAGCCCCTGACGCTTCAATTGCTCTGTAAATCAACATGTTCGTTGCGCTGGCACAGCAGAATGACGTCGTTTGCGACGGATGGGACGCAAACAGTCGCCCACGACTTGCGCTAGTGCTGGAGACGAGCTTGGCGCGCCCAAGTAGACGCTTTCGCCTCCTCCATGGAGTCGACCCAAGCCGCACCGTGCCGCCCCGGGAAGGCCACCCTCCTGTCTGCATTTCCATCGACAACAGGAAAAAACGCAAAATCGGCTCTTGCGCCGGTCAAAACGAATGTCATTCGAGTCGTCATGGTGGTGGGCTCAAAGCGGGCGTGCCCCCACCCTCCACACAGGGAATCCCGTGCATGGCAGCTCTCCTCTAGATAAAATCGCCGCCAACAGGGGCGGATGGAGGACAGCACACAATGGCATCTCTCCGCTTTGCTGCCAAGACGTCTGGCCGCTGCTAGAAACCGCCATGCGGTGGAGCTTCTCCCCTGTTTTTGCATGGGACTCGCCACCGACGGTAGCAGCCAGGAATGTCAGCAACAATACGGGAAACATGGGTAAGATAAAGGACGGAGGGGGGGGGAGCTGCCCCAGACCTTCAAATTATTTGCATGACGGGAAGTCGTGGGTACACACGGTCCCCCCGCACACACTTGTTCGTCTTCTCGATTGGTTTGTCCATGGATGGACTGTCGCTGGGCAGACTGGAATGCCCCCCCGTCCGAACGGGAGAACAAAGAGCTCGGCGTACCAAGCAGATTTTGATTTCCATCCTTGCCACAACGCGACGCTGGCCGTCGTGTCGGCGATTGGGTGCACCAAAAGCAGCAAATGCTCGATGCGATCACGACGAGCCCGAATTGGCCGGCGTGTCAAGAAACCACTGCGCCGTTTGACGTTTGCGTTAACTCAAAACGGTCCCCGCCCCACGTCCACCGACCTGGACACGTTTCAAGCCAGCGCGGCCTGCACCTCGGTGTATTCGTCCTTTCTAGACGCGATAAAGGAAGCGGATTGCGACGAAGTGGCCGGTCTCGTTGGTGTCCCAGTGGACGTCCCGGCAAACACTGCACACGTCGTTCCAACAACTGTTCGGGTGGCTACGACCACAATGGCCGTAGTGTTCGATGCCGTGTCGATTGCTCATTCATTCCTTCGCTCGTCCACTTTGCGGGGGAGACAATTCCCATCGAGTTTCCTCAACCTTTGGGCATTGAGAGGTTCCATGGAGTTGGATCCGATGCATACGACAAGGCCACTCGTGCGCTCGCACCTCCAGCGGAGCTCTGCGCGAGAGTACACACACATCCAGGAGGTCGTGGAGCGGGTCGCAAAGGGCTTTCAAGCCTTTTACTCCTGAACGAGTCGCCCTTGAATCGAAGAAAACGTACCGTCTTCGACCCCGATGGACCTGGCGACAACCCGCCGTCGGCGTGCGGTGACCGATATCAACTTTCCATCGATAGCCACAAGTGGTTGCGAAGACGTTGTAAGGGGAGGAATGGCCAAAGGACGTGGAATCGTGGCCACACATCGTAGCCCGGTGGCTTCGAATTGTGATAGCAAGCCGACGCCCAAACCTTTGTGGCTTGCGGTGTAGGAGCTGCCACCCCCGCCTCACCCCCCTCCGTCATGGTTGGATGCTTTTGGTCTTCGCAAACCCTCCAGCTGGGGCGAGCCCCCCCCCTGAGGAAGGCACCGCCATGCGATGTGCCAGCGCAACGACACTGTACTCGCAACGTGTCCACACCCGCCGCCATGGTGCCCTGGACGCAGTGGTACCAAGCCTGATATAGACTGGCGGCCATAAACTCCAACGACGGCGACGGTGTCCGCCGTTTGGCAGGATGAACGGACCGCGTCGACGACGATGGATGGCGACGAGCTCGTCTTTCACCTATTCAACGAGCAGTTGGGCGAGGGGGCTGCCCGGCGGCCCCCATTCGGAGGACAAGCGCCAGTGTGTACAGCCCGGTGGGATACGTGCAGCGTCATGTGGGAGCTGCCATCTGGAGTTGTCTCTCCGCTGCGACTCGTTTCTCCGGGGGTGACATTACCTCGTCCAACTAGTCCTGAAGGGGCAGACGACGTTCTCCAGTCCATTGCCAGCGCTTTTCTGGCGATTATTTGAGGCCTGTCGTTGCTCCCCTGTCCTTGGACGAATTGTGCTCGAAACGTTGACCACTCATCGTAGCAGCTGCCGGTAGCGTGATGTAACGCGTCCTTCTGGGACGTCTTGGCGCCTCGACTGGGGTACCGCGGCGAATCGTTGCAATACTTTGTCCGCCCTTGACCAATCTCGAACCGATGATGACTTTGTGTGTTGAGTGGCCACGATGGGCCATGCTCCATGGCATGAGCAACTGCGGCTCATGAGGACCGACAGCGCGCCATCGACGTTGCGAGGGACTCAAGCGGCACACCAACATGGCCACGCGGACGGCGATCTGGCGAGCCATGACACCCTGCCTTCCAACTCCAGCATGTCCAAGGAAAGAATTCGGTACTCGTTGTGCCAAAGCGCTGGCTTCATTGTACTCAGTGTGGTGGTCTGATCTGAGGGAGGTTTGGATGCCTCCCACTTGCCGCCGCGTGTGTGATGCGCACCATCCGTGGCTAGTTACACCGACGCCATTGTCAGGGCTGCGTCGGGTCCCTTTCTCACGTGCCGGAAAGGCCACAAAACGCGATGGCCGGTGGCGGGGATGAGGGGCAGACGTACGAGTTGGCGAGTATTTGGTCGGATTAAGTTAAATGTACTGGGTGCGCAGTCGTGCCCAGTGGGGGGGATGTTGGCGCAACGATGCGAGGCTGTCACACCATGAGGAGACCATCGACGCTGCATGGACTGCGCGCGGGCGCCCGCGGCATCTTCCACGGCTCATTCGCCGAGTTCGGGGGGAAATACTGCATGAGGAGATCGAGAAATTCGCTGTGACTCAAGTCTTCCTTGTACGCGGCGCTGTAGCACCCGCTGTAGTAGTATTCGTCCTGGATGATCGGCTCAAATCGGCTATTGAGAAGTTGTTGCTGCTGCAGTTGCTGGCGGTGCTGCACGTGCTCGACCTTGACGTCGCGGTGGCTGCACTGGTCCGCCATTGTCTTGTGTTTGTGGCACAGGCCACCACCGCGCGCGTAGTGGCCGCACCCGTCCGTCTGGCAGCGCCGGCCACCGCCATGCGTGACGCACAGACCACGTGTATGCGACTGCTTGGTGCATCCTTGGTGCTTGCATGCGGGTTTGGACAGCGACCCGCCGTGCTGGCCACAAAAGTTGCCACCGTACGCATTCGCCGCACACCCTGGCGCTTCGCACTTCTTTTTGCCGCCGTGGCGAACGCACAAGTGCCGTGCGTACACGATGTTGAAACACCCGGGGATGCGGCATTGCTTGCGGAACTTGTGGACTTCGCACTTGTCCGTGTTGGGCAACGCCTCCAGCCGGCAGTCTTTGAACGCACAACTCGATCCCATCAATGCAAAATCGGAAATGACCAAGGTCCCCGGCGGTAGCACCATCGAGACCATGTGGCCTTGAGAAAAGGGGCGACCCGCCCCCGCAACTTGAACGGTCTGGTGTGATGGATCGGTCCAATCTGCCAACTGGTTTGCAATCATCGGGCGCGCCGTCGAATCATCGTACAGCATCGCAGCAGGCCCCTCGTTTCACTTGGGCACATAACACTTGTCACAATCGTCCCGCGACTTGAGCCAACGGCACTCGAGTCGCTCGCTGGATGGTCCAGCGCGTTCATCCGTGTGAGCGAGGGCGAAAGCTAGCGACATCTCACTCCGTGCCGCCTGTGATTTCGTTTAGCACGTCCTCGCCCTGGGCATGCGACTGGCAACTATAGTGAGCGAAGTAGGTTGACGATAACCTGACCACGTGCACGTCAAGCGGGCGACCAACCACCTAAGTCATGTCCATATATCGACTTTGGAACAACCCCCAAGGCCCGACTCGCCGTGCCAGGGCGAGGCTTGATGCCCCAGGCTCGCTGCCGTCCGACGGTCGAGGAGGACTCGTGATGTGCGAGAGCGCTGTCACAGCAGATTGTCTCAAAGGTCGGGACGAATCACTTCGTCCCAACGCGAAGGCCGATGACTGTCTCTCGCCCATGTCACGGAGATACCTGCCAGCCGCGAGCAAGCGAGCGAGATGCCTCAGAGATACGTTGAGCATACCGTGGCACGATTGTCCACGAAACCCCAGAGATGTGGCCAAGGTAAATAGCGAAGCGAGAAAGACTCGGACGAGCATGTCCTGGGGTGAGGCAACCACCAGCCACAGCGATAGAGTAGCTCTCGAGTGCATGAAATCAGACGGGGCTGAGCACCACCATGATGTCACAACAGTTCCAATGACTAGGTCGACCTGTCTGCCATGTCAAGTAGGCACTCACGATGGCAACGAGGCAACCTAGTTCCTGATGGCATGGCGGAAAGACGGGTCTGCTTGGCCTGCGAGCGACCCCACGTAGCTGCGACTTCATCGCGGCCGACCACCCTTCGCTGGCGTCTACTTACACAAGCGTGCACCCCCGTCGCACCCAGAGAGAATCCTTGGCGCCGTTCGCTCGTTTGGATTCGGACCGCGCCGCCCCACAAGTCACGCTGTTCGCGTGCGTGAAACAACGACATGTGGGCGATATCCATGCGTGAGTTTTACTGTAATCTTTCGAGGGCTGCGACCACGCAGATGTATTGCGCATGACCTGTCCATTGGAGCATGGAGCGCTGGCGATTCCAGGAACGCTTCAGGGCCAAACTCTGTTCACTCAAGGGATTCTGGCAGCATTTCCAGTGTTGTCCTGTTTCGAAGGCACGTTGGTTCCGTCATGATTGACCCTGTCGGAGACGGTGACATGAGTCTGGCCTATACTGACTTCCAACTACCCATCTATGTGACGCCCCAGTTGGTAGGGCGGTTGGCAGCTTCAAGAATTGTGTTGTTGCAATGCTTCATCCTTCGGCTGTTCTTCGACGAAGTGCAGGCCTCGTGATGCTGGACGACCGCATGCCCCATGGGGGAGTGGAGACCGCCATAATTGACGAAATGTCGCGGAAGTTGGGGATCGCAACCACGATAGATGGGACACCAAACCGACACTGGACCCCATTTCCCCCTTCTCATGTTCACCTCGGCAGCGTCGGACGTGAGGTAGGGCACGACGGGGGGGGGGGGCGGAGCGTGATGGAGGCCTGGCGGCGACTTCCACATTCGTGGCACCATGAGTGAGGCACGTGCGACGTACGGTTGTGTAAGTGTCGGGGATAGCATACAAACGTTGGCGGCCCTATCAGCGCACCGCACATCCCTTGTCGAGTAGTGTAGCCAACGGGAGAGGGCTCATCATGGGGCAGCCTCGCGCCCTTTGGACGGTTTATGGTGGGCAGAGTTTGTGTGAACTCTTCAACGCCGAAGTACACGTGGCCATGGCATGTGTGGGGTGACCACCGGGCGTGAACACGTGCTTCTTCCGGAGGTTCCGAAACGGACGTGAATGCGAATTCGTCATCGTGGCTTCCCCTTGGTACTATCACTGCGATGTGGTTTGTTCGGAAGGACCTCTCAGAAGGAAAGGATGCTGCAGATCTTTATCGAGCTGCGGGGCTCAGGCGTCAGTGTACCTCGGGATCGAGGCCATTCGGTTCGCCGAAACACCCGAACGTGCTTCCGATTCGCGACGGCTGTCCAGGATGTAGTTGACCGAAGAATAGCAGCCACCACGCGAGCAACGGATCACGTGACTTGAGCCGTTCTGGCCAAGCTCACCACCACCGTTCCTCACTCCGAGAGCATTTTTCAATCCTGCGTCTTGTGCTCTAGCCACACGTCGTCGCAGTAGGTTCGCGGGGGCGGTGTCGGAGCAGTCTCGACAATTTCTCCCCTCCGAGTCATTCAAAAGGTCCTACCAACCACTCTCGTACAGCCCGTTTTCCAGTGGACGGTGTGACAAGCCCGGATCGGGCCGGACAAGCCCATGCTGCAGACGCATACCGCAAGCAGAAGCGATCGCTTGGTGTGGTGCGTTGGCATTCTTCGAAAGGGCGAACGATCGTGTCGTTGGCATGTTTCAACTCCTTCGCGCAGTCCCAGCACATTGAATGCGTCGCATTGGTGTCGCGGAGAGGAGGAAACGTAGAATCCCAGAGTGGCCCAAGGGTTTTGCTGGCCTGGGGTCATCCGATGGCACAGCAGCGACAAAACCATTGCGAGAGGCTAACGTTGAAACCGGCTATCCCCGAGGGGTGCTGCGTGTATGCCCACCGCCAGCCGAAACGAGTTTCCTAGGTATTCAAACCTGACGAGGAAGGAAGAGATAATCCCGTGGCCCCAAACGCGTCCGGTCGATTCCCCTGCTACACGAAAGAGTTTGAAACCTTCCGCGGGCACACTCCTGTCGACGCAAAATTGCCATAGCAACGGGGGGACGCAGTCGTGTTGATTGCTCATGTACCTGTGGCTATTGCACGTCTTTGGGGGGCAGGAATATTTCGTTGAAAAGATTGGCAAGCCACACAACGTGCCAACCGATGCATTTCACCCCCTTCTTTGAAACCAAGCTAGCACAAGCCGGTTTCACAAAAAACTGCGTTCGGGGTGTACGATGGATAGCGTGAAAGAAACGCAACCGAGAGATGCTGGAACCATTCCAAATCGACCAAGCCAGGCAAACGCCGCTCTGCCGCCGCGGTGGGGGTATCCTAGAATTCGCTTTGCAAATGCTAGATCCGGTGTAAGGATATGAGTTGGGGGTAAGAGACCCGCGCTCACATGCTCAATGGCACCGAACGCAGTGCGACACTGCTTTGTGGCTGCCTCCCTTCGCTCCCTCCCGTGTCACAGGGTCATACCGACCCTGTGCTCTCCACGAAGCAAAGAGTCGGCTTGGCAGAAAAATCACCAATTTCCATCGTTTTTGAAGCAAAAATGCTTGGAATAGTGTGATTGGTGCATGCTTTTATGGTGATTTTTGGAGATGCCACTATCGTCGGATGTAAATTCGAATTGAGATGCCCCCAATAAGATTGAAACAAAATGGGAAAAGCGGACGTCCGCATGCTTTTTGGATGAATTTTGAGCACACGAGTGGAAAAGTATGTATCATATCACCTCGTGACCACGTGGTCTATGGCTTTGAACGATGGGTGAACTCCACCAACACCTCGTCAGCTAGGGGTTTAGTGGTTCACACACTATAGCGATGGCTATCCATTGCCCAGCACCTTCGTCGTGGGAATGGCACGGCGTGCAGAAGTGCGCTCGCTCTTGGGGGTACCCAGCTAAGGGGTCGAATTCTTCGAAATATATATAATATGGAACTGAATATCGGTGTTTGCACTTTGCGTTTAGAGCCAAAAAGAATATAAAAAGCACAAGGAAAAACTCCATATCAAATTTGCTCAACAATCCGTAGAATCAACTGAAGGAGCATA
>NW_008580183.1:548763-549663 GCF_000520115.1 Aphanomyces invadans | reverse complement strand
CCTCATCAGACATGTGAATACATACTGCGATTGTCCCACATGCGTGCGTGATACACCCGGGGGCCGCGCACACCTTTTTGCCACCGTGGCGAACACACAGCTGCCGGGCGTACACTTGGTTGGTGCAGAGGGCGACAGTGCATTGGCTTCGGTTGCGGTGGAAGGAGCATTTGATCGAGTCGGCCATGGGGGGCTTTGTGCATCCGTTAAACGAGCAGCAGATAGCAGCGCGTGGGGTCACACTGACACGGGTGGGCGAAATGGTCATCACGAGGATGCTTCAAATTCGAAAATGGCGCTCGAGTAGAGGGACGGAACCCCACTTGTACACTTGCTGGGTGGGTGTTGTACGTTTGTTGGCAGCGGAGGGAGCGCCTGGACCGTGTGTCACCCTTCCACCAACCAAGCAATGCTCACGACTGCCCCGGGATTTTCCAAGACATAATCGAGGAGCATGCCGCATTCTAAGTCGCTCGTCTAAAAAGAACAAGGAAAAACTCCATATCAAATTTGCTCAACAATCCGTAGAATCAACTGAAGGAGCATACCGTCAGTTGGTATGTTAGAGGAGAGGGGGGGGGCTTGCCCATGTCACGGGCGACCAAGTGCCGCAATGAAACAGTGAAGTCACTCTCTGGCGCATCAATATCATGGGGGGGATGTCTTGATCGTTAGGCAGTGACCGGCGAATCTATTCGTGAAAACGTGGCGGTCGACGCTGTTTCGTTGCCGGTGGCGCTGTTGCTGATTTGAAACGTCGCGAGGCTCTCGAGGATGGCCGTGTCAATGGCGTCCATTTCAAACATCGGCATCCAATCGTGCGCCGTCACGTGCTGGATCGGCTCCAAGTCGACATTGTGTTGCAAGCAAAAGCCCCCAAATCTGGCATGGGACGTGCAC
>NW_008580183.1:547033-548663 GCF_000520115.1 Aphanomyces invadans | reverse complement strand
GAATGAGGTGGTGATCTAGATGAAATTTGAATGGTTGTATGTGAAACAATTGCTCTATAGAAACCCTTGAGATTTATTGTCGTTCGGATACACAAGTTTATGCTTTGTCATAGTGTGTAATGTTACACAGTGCAAAATAGGGACGTTTAGCAAGTCTGCAAAGTGAGGAGTTCGCGGACTCTGTTCTACCTTCGAATTTCTAGAAGCCTGAAGCCTGAAGTCTGGTGAATTCGTGTTTAGCAAGCCTGCAAACTACACGAACACATATGTTCCTGGGTGCCCAATAAAATGTTTCTCATTCTCCAAAATGCAATCCGAGCAACAGCGACTGATCCATCGAAGCCGTGTGCCTCTGCGCCTCAAGTTTGCCCTTTTGCGCCGAAGAGGCCACAGTGCTCAGCTAACAATACCTAATGTGAACTTCACGTTGGAAACTTTCACCGACGCCGACTGCCTCGCAAAATTTCGCTTCTCCAAGACAACCCTGCGGTCCCTTGTGTCGTACCTTCGCATACCACCGCGCGTCATCACCCCCGAACGAACAGCATGCACTGGTGTCGAGGCGCTTTGTATCCTGCTCCGTCGTTTCGCCGTACCAGATCGATGGTCCGACCTCGTCACGATGTTTGGCCGCTCTCGAAGTGGCCTGTGCAATATATTCTTGCACGTGCTCGACCACATATATTCCAAATTTGCCGAGATCATATATCTCGACCGCGACCGCATCAGTACCAAGCTCCCCCAGTTTAGTCAATCGGTTGTTGCCAAAGGAGCAGAAGTCCACAACGTTTGGGCGTTTATCGATGGGACCGTTCGGGAGTGCTGCCGGCCTGAGGTTGACGAGCGTCAACGGACCGTGTATAATGGACACAAACGACGCCACGCCGTTAAATTCCAGACCCTGGTGACCCCCGATGGAATCATTGCCCATGCGTACGGTCCGATCGAAGGTCGTCGGCATGACCTCACAATTCTCCGTCGTTCCGATTCGGAAAGCGTGATTGCTGGGGATGATCGGTTTCGTGGTTTTATCGTGTATGGAGACCCGGCGTATGGTTACCCAGACCAACTTGCCTCACCGTTTGGTGGAGCGCGCTTGACAGATGCCCAGCGAAAAGTGAACAAGAGCATGAGTCGGGTGCGCATAAGTGTGGAATGGTCCTTTGGCCAAGTTCTACAATACTGGCCAATTGTGGACTTCAAAAAGAAGATGCGTATTGGAAATAGCCCCATTTCCAAGATGTATAAGGTCGCCGTGCTCTTGACAAACTGCATTACGTGTGATCGAGGTAGAAATACAAATAGTGCGTACTTTGGTTTACCACCACCATCACTAGAGGAATATTTGCATGTTAACAACGAATAGATTCCAACAAGTTAAAAATGGATTTTGTTATTTCGACTTCTCAACAACAACTTGAATCAACTTTCCCATGTCGATCAAAAGACGTTCAAGTTGGTCGTTGCGCTTCGCACTTTCAGACATTTGAGCCAAGCGAATCTTTTGCTCTTCCTTCTCAAATTCGAGGCGCTCCATTCTATAGAAATGATCATCAGAGTGCTTTTGCTTTTCAAATTCAAGGAGTTCGAGTAGAGCCGTGTCGGACTCCTCCTCTTTTTTTGCCTTCCC
>NW_008580183.1:539374-541004 GCF_000520115.1 Aphanomyces invadans | reverse complement strand
GCTTCGGTTGCGGTGGAAGGAGCATTTGTTCGAGTCGGCCATGGGGGGCTTTGTGCATCCGTTAAACGAGCAGCAGATAGCAGCGCGTGGGGTCACACTGACACGGGTGGGCGAAATGGTCATCACGAGGATGCTTCAAATTCGAAAATGGCGCTCGAGTAGAGGGACGGAACCCCACTTGTACACTTGCTGGGTGGGTGTTGTACGTTTGTTGGCAGCGGAGGGAGCGCCTGGACCGTGTGTCACCCTTCCACCAACCAAGCAATGCTCACGACTGCCCCGGGATTTTCCAAGACATAATCGAGGAGCATGCCGCATTCTAAGTCGCTCGTCTAACGTTACTTGGTTTGGCGAACTTGAGCGATGCATCGAGTCAAGTGAACATCGGCTTGGTGTCCCGTTAGGTCGTCTCTGTCAAGTGGCCGAAATGAATAGTCGACACGGACAGCATGGTCACCCACTTAGGGGCGTCAACCCCCGTGTTACTGAAATTGGAGCACGCGCATGAGTTGCACCGCAGACGCGGGACGCGTGAAAGTTGCCAGAAGCTTCCGACGCCGTGCGGCGGGCGTTGCTTGCGATGACACATTGCTCCTCATCAGACATGTGAATACATACTGCGATTGTCTCCCGTAGAGGTGACCTGGGGGGGGTCCTGGGGCTCCCCCCCACCTCCTTGGACAGTGATCCTGTTGGTACCTCGCCGCAACACAGTCCTAGCCATGTGGGGCAGCACATGGACTTTCACGCAAAGACTGGGCAATGATTGACCATTGTCGATTCGGGGTGTCTTTACGCACTGGTGTCCGCCAGTCCTCTCAACAACCCTGAGGCGGATCTTCGCAAACCTCCCAGATTCGACCCGGGCAACCGATGATGCGCGGGGACCATCCATGGCATCATTGTTCAAGGGTCAGTGTGGTTCTACCCCGTGCTGCCTTTGCACAACGGGCGACAGCATCGAGTTCTGCATTTTGAAGTCCCCCCTACTGCAAATAGCACCTGTGCCAAACTGCAAACGGTAGCAGCGCGCCCCGTCGAGCCACGCTTCGCGCTGGGGACGTCGTGATTGAGTGCATCGATAACCATCGGAATCGCCCACGAGTCTTTGAATCACACGACGTAAGCGCTGGTGGGGTGCACTTGCTATTTTTCCACAAGGGGATTTCTCAAGATCGTCCAACGAGTGGAAATATTTCTCACGATCGTCCCAGGTGAACGTTCGCGAGGTATTTTTATTCCAAATCGTCTATCGCGGCATGATTGGCTAAAAGTCAAACGAGCGTCACAACGTTGGAGGGCAGTCCCACGTGGGTTTTAGTCGTCTCCTTCCAGAATTTCAGCGGCCCCCTGCAATCACCTGCCGTCCACGACGTCACACCGAGCGCGACGGCCACTGAGCGGTATGACCCATCGACTTTTGATCGAAACTCATGTATACCCAGAGGTATGCAGTGTCTTCCTGCAATAGACTTTTAGCCAATCATGACGCGATAGACCATTTGGAATAAAAATACCTCGCGAACGTTCACCTGGGACGATCGTGAGAAATATTTCCACTCGTTGGACGATCTTGAGAAATCCCCTTGTGGAAAAATAGCAAGTGCACCCCACCAGCGCTTACGTCGTG
>NW_008580183.1:523979-536005 GCF_000520115.1 Aphanomyces invadans | reverse complement strand
CGAGCAATGCCGACGTGCTTGGGGGGAGAAGGAGGCGCCTGTCCTCGGCAAGCTACGTGTGCCAGTAATTGAAAAATAACCATTCATTCGAGACAAGATCCACTCCATGGTAAACAGAGGGTGAAGGGGCCCTTGTACAGCTGCCAGCGCGAGCTTGGAATAATCATAGGAGCGAGCTCAGACGAATGAAGAATCTTCTTTCAGTGACGACAGACGGCGTCTTACAGAATGGGAAACCTGTCGCGGGAAGGCGCGTTGATGTTGCTTGAGCAGCTCCACGCGAACGACGAAGAATCGGTCGCGTGGACGCTGTAAGTTGCAAGGCACTCGAGGATGGCCGAGTCAATAGGGTCCAGCATGCGCACGTAGTTGGCCGGCTCCTTGAACGACGAATTCACGTGCTGGATCGGCTCCAAGTCGACATTGTGTTGCAAGCAAAAGCCCCCAAATCTGGCATGGGACGAGCACTGGGGGGTTTGGCAGTACCGCCCGCCGCCGTGCCGAACACATCTTTGGTTTTTGTGGGCTTGTCTGCTGCACCCCTCGACGGAACAGTATCGTTTCCTTGCGATGCCGCCGTGCCTTAAGCAATGGCCCCCTCCACACGCGTGCGTGATACACCCGGGGGTCTCGCACACCTTCTTGCCACCGTGGCGAACACACAGCTGCCGGGCGTACACTTGGTTGTTGCAGAGGGCGACAGTGCATTGGCTTCGGTTGCAGTGGAAGGAGCATTTGATCGAGTCGGCCATGGGGGGCTTTGTGCATCCGTTAAACGAGCAACGGGCGGCGTGGGAATGAGGGCTTGCTAGGAAGGCGTTGGTGATCATGATGAGAATTCAAATGTGAATCGACCATGTTGAGTGTCCATGATGGGCAGTGCGAAAGTTGCTGTGACCAGCTGGGCGAGGTGCCCGAGATCGAGGCGCGACTCCCTTGGACGTGACGACGGTCTGGGCTGATTTGGAAAACGATATGGATGCAGCATGCCTTAGATCCCTCTCTTGTTGAACCCACTACATGACAATTGCGCCGCCGAGGACAAACCCATGGATGTGAGGAATGTTCCATCTGGACAAGAGCAAGTTCTGCATTGAGTTGATTCGTCCCACTCGTGCTATCGCCTTCATTTGCACCAGTGGGGGGGGCGAGCAGTGCACGTCGCCTGTGTAGTTACCAATGCAATTCAGCTTGCCTGTCACGAAGGCGACTCCTCCGCCCTCGTGCGTCCCCCCCTAGCCTCGGCTCTACAATCCTTTGGACTCTTTCTGAATCCGCGTCCGCGTATAGCCTGCGCTTTGACGGGTTGACGGACCCAGGAACTGAGCTTTTGGGGTTGCCAAGGAGCGCTAGGTGCTATTCACCTGGCCTCGGCCATTGTTACCCCGTGCATGCTAAAAAGGTAAATTTCAAACCCGTCTGGGAGTTGCTACAGCTACTGCCGATGCTACTTTGGCGTCCCCAGCGGCTCACACAATGCATCGTCGTTAGTGATACTTGCCCGTAGGCTGCATCAGGCTAGGCCACAGCGGAGGCGGCTGTGAATCGACGCCCCGGACACGATGTTCAATCGGTATGTCGGTGGCCGACACGTTGGCCACTTCGCCGCGACTCTGTGGGCGGTTGAACGTATAGCTCCATGAGCCACCACCAGCTTTTGCAACAGTGCCTCGTGAAAGCCATACTGTTTCGTGTAAGCTGCCGGACACAAGGCGCAAGCTGGGGAAGGAATCCGCCGCCTTCCCATGCAAGACCCATCAGCCGTCGTTGTGAGCTATCTTCGAGATCCAGGCTGCACAACTCTCCGAAACTCGGCGGCTTCGATCGTCACCACCGCCGAGTCGACCACAGAATGGTGGAATGTTTCACAAACTGAGGAGATCCTGTTCCACTGTTTCGCGCAACCTTCCTGGAATCCACGAAGAACGTTCGGACTTTGTCCTCGCAGGGCGCCCGTTGGAACATCGGAGCATGACCAGCTATCCCCGCCGAGTGGACCACACACAGAATTGCTGCAGCGCTGGAGGCACCTGCACGAAGCGGGTTTTCGTTTCGCGACCTGCCAAGTCCTTCAACTGCATGTAGGCCCCGCTAAGAAAAGTTGAAGCATCCAACCAGTTGGCTATATATTATGCGGTGGTTTTCTGCTTTTTTGCCTTGCGATTCGCATGGCCCGTGGCGCGGACGTGTTTGAAAAGACCGTTGCGACTGGTGAACGACTCGTTGCACACTCCACACGCGTGAACGGCGACCTTCTTGCAGGTTGGTACCGGGACTTCGGCTGCCTTGGCCTTGAGCGCGAGCTCGTTGTAATGCTGGCGCTTGTTGAATCGCTCCTTCTTTCCGATTTCGTCATCTTCCTGGCATAAAAAGCACTTGGCTGACACGTCTGCCGCCAAGCATTCGTTGCAGAGCAAGAGCGGGACCCCGCACGGCACAGGGCACCGCTTCCGCCCCCGATATTTGTCCCATGGCTTTCGGCATGCGACGCACTTGCCGACGATCTCGCCCTCGGCCTCGGCTTCCTTCTTCTCGTCTTCCACCGCTCCATGCGCGAACCGCTTGTCGAACGTGTAGTTTTTTCCGATCCAGTGGCCCCCGCCCTCCTTTGCGTACTCGGTCAGGTAGTTGTGGATTCCGCCCTTGAGCTGGAACACGCGATCATGGCCGAGACTTCGAAAGAGCGCCGACGCGCGCTCGCACCGAATGCCGCCCGTGCAGTACATGAGCACCTGCTTGTCCTTGAGTTTCTCGATGTTTTCTTTCGCCCATGCCGGGAACTCTGTGCTGACTCGCATCTACGCCATGGAAATTTGCGTCAGAGTCATTTCTTGGTTGTTTTATTTTCGGGTTTTTTCGCATTGTATCCACGCCAACTCGACAAGTGAAAACACAGTTGATGGTGCAATTCATGCGAAAATTGCCCATAAATATCAACACTTGGGGGGAAATGATACTGTTGGAGGCGACATGCAGTGAGAAACACGGGGAATTCGGGAAATATGGACACGAATGGATGACGAAAACTGAGGAGAGTGATACAAAACTACGAGGAGAAATTACCTTGGGATCGATATATTCTGCTCCCGTCGCTGGCGCAAATCGCCCAATATCAGCTTCGTAGCTGTTGCGAATGTCGATGACGACCGTGTTGTCCTGGCATGCACCATCAAGCGATGTTCATGACAGTTGATGGGCGTACCTCGAGCAGCTTCTTGTGGTAATCCTTGGGCTCCAAATGCACGCCGCCCTTGTTGACGCTTGGGGCGTTGTCCACACCCAAGCCGTAGTTGACGAGCTCGGTGACGGCAAACACCTTGAGCTTTGGGAATGCTTGGCCTTCGGGCAGGTTGTCCGTGATCTTGAAGTCGTCTTGGTTGTTCATGTGGGCAAAGTATCCGTTGTCTCTCTCTCGCATTGCGTCTGTGAATGCACGGATCCCATCGTACGGACCGGTCAGAGTCCCATTGAAGCCTTCTCGAGACACTCGGAGACGACCGGTCACCCCAAGCGAGTTTAGGAGGTCTTCTGCCCAATGCAGCGTTTCTTTGTGACGCACAGGTGTCCACGCAGGCTCCACATATGCGTAGAAGAGCAGCAGAGACATCCCAGACTTGTCGACCACCTCGTCCTTGTGGTCGGGTTTTGTCGAGAGCTGCTTGAGCTTGCGCTCGTACTTTTCAACCTTCATGCGGAGCGACAGCATGTCTTCCGCATCGTCGTTCGCTTCTGCCGAGTGGAGCTTGCGCAGTGCCTTGTCCAGCTTGCGCTGGTACTTTTCCATAGGCGGTGCTGCCGCCATGGCCGAGTTGGTAAATGCCGCTCTGGGTGGCCTTCCGGATAATTGATTGGTTGGAAGACACAACCGGAACGGTACTTTATCGTATAACGCGTTTTTATTGCCAACATACTTTATACTCCTTCCACGTGGTTTATACTCCTGCAACTTTTTCTGGCGCTTGAGCGCTGGCGCCGTCACACTTATTGAGACAGCATATTCCCCTAGTAGATTGAATCGTTTGCGCACAAGTTATGCAATCCCCACGTGCGGTGTATGTGCCGTGTCAGTGAATGTAGTGCCCGCCGTACATTGAATTCCCTGCTTGTTTGCTTCTGGAATGCTACTGATTCACGAACACCCTTCGAAAAGCCACGCTACAGTACATCGTGCCCTGTCGTCCTCCAGACTTGTCCATTGAAGTCATGCATAGCTCGTTGTCAAATTTCATTCGACTCATCAAACTTGACTACTTGATGTCGAATCCAAGCAACTATGCCAACCAAAGCCCAATTTCGTGACGATGGGTATGTTCGTTTGCTTTGAAATCGATAAGTATGTGTGTGAGTAGACGCTCTACGAACTGAGCCGAACGAACTGGTCGATATGGGGCCGAAGAATGTACTGTGAGTCCCAGACATAGCCGGCACGGCATCTTCCTGAAATGGACGCAGCATATAATGTATTTGCGTTTGACTTGCACAGGAGGTAGAATAATTAATTTCAATAAAGATCATGTTTTAGAGGTGACTGGCGTTTTGGGGGGAAATTGAAACTTGAGATGACGTTGGCCGCATGATGGGATGTTTGCAACCTCGGAGGATAAAAACGAAGGGTTATATTCCCAAGATTACGTTAAATGTGAAATACCGTATCGATTCAACGTTTTAACCCATTGATGGACAGCAAAACACGTCGAATCCTTCGGATTGGATGATATCGACCAATCATCGCTCTTGAAAATCACCTGGTCTTGAGCTGGGGACGTGTCAAGCTGGCGACAGCAGTGATGAGTTCGTCCGGTTTGAAGGAGTCGCCGCTGGCGCTGCCACCGAAGGCCGCCCCCGCGGCAAACGAGAAGGATGTCTTGACCAACTTTTTCCTCGCCGCGACCGCGGCGTCCTTGGCATCGGTGATTACCAACCCGCTGGAAGTCGTCAAAACCCGCATGCAACTGCAAAATGAACTCGTGGATTCTTCCGGCCGCGCCGTCACACGCGTGTACAAGAATCCGTTCCAGTCACTCGCTCTGATTGCTCGCACGGAAGGCATCCGCGGGCTTCAGAGTGGGCTCAACATGACCATCATGTACCAAGTACGTCCACGAACAAACATCCGACAATTCACAAACTGAATTGTTTAGTTTATGATTGCGGGTACGCGCTTTGGTTTGTACGAGCCGGCGAAGCGCGCCTTGGGCGTCGAAAAGGGTCAGCCTGGCTACCTGATCAAGAACTACTTGGCTGGGATGGCTTCTGGAGCGGTCTCGTCCTTTACAGGCAACCCGTTTGTACGACCTGTCCATCCGCCTCGGCGTTTCCCTCACCAGTGCCTCTAGTACCTTGTGCGAGCTCGTCTTCAAGCGTCCAACAGCGGCGCTGTCACTCGTGGCCGCCATGTGTACACGTCTGCCTTCCAGGGCTTCAAAGCAGTGTATCAATCGGACGGGTTGAGTGGGTTCTTCCGCGGCATTGGCGGCGCCATCCCCCGCGTGAGCTTTGGGTCTGCCACGCAGCTGAGCAGCTACGAGTTTTTCAAGGACATGCTGCTGGCGCGACCTTACTTGGGCTACCAGTTCCAAGACAAGACGGTGTATTTGCACTTAGGGGCGTCGGTGCTGGCCGGGTTTTTCTGCGTCACCGCCATGAACCCGTTCGACGTAATCAGTGTGCGCCTGTACAACCAGCCGCTGGACCCGCAGACCGGGAAAGGATTGCTGTACACCGGACCGATCGACTGCGCGAGGAAGACGTTGATGACGGAAGGCATTCGCGGTGCTTTCAAGGGCTGGACCGTCCAGTACATTCGGTTGGGGCCCCATACTGTGTTTACCTTTTTGTTTTGGGAGCAGCTCAAGCTCGCATACGACCGCGTGATGCACCCCCACGAGTGAATTTACCAAATAAACTGTCGTGAGTGACGTGACCGACTGAGTCGAGCGCACACGTCGCAGAAATCACAGCCTTGGCCACGGTTTCCCCCTCTTGTGCGCATTGAGTTTACAGGCGAACCCTCCCACCGGCGCCGTCGGAGTGTTGGGATTGTGCCGCAACTAGTGTTTCTTTGGCTGGTTCAAGTAAAGTCCCAGTCTGGCCACCGCATACATGCTGAGATCGACACCCCGCCTCGGAGCCTCTGCATCCAGGAAAATGCTTGTTTTCGATGCACGACAGGCGTGCGATGGCTCGGGTAGGGCAATACAGCATGACTTGGCGCGCATCCAAGAACGCAACCACGCCTCGCAGAAACGGCATGGCCTTGCCACTGCGTAGTACTTCAGAATGGAAAAACTAGGGCGGGCACCTAAAGTCGCGAGCGAACCATGACAGTTTGTGAGTCCACACAGCTCAAGCTTTGTGTGAATTTGATCTCGTCGAAACCTTTTCGACTCGGTCGCCTTCCTTCGCGAATGCTGGTACTGCCGGAAGAACCTCGACCGACCTTGGCGTTCTCGTACACCAATGCACTTTGCGATCGATCGGTCAGCCACAATGCGCGCAGCGACGTGCGAGCTCCTGGCCCGTTGGTTTGTTCGCAACGCGTGCTGTACCCTGGTGTGGTCGTTGTGGGCTCGGGACAGTGTGCTGCACTCTAATCTGCAAGCAATGAACCGCCTGGTTCTTGCAGTTTCCAAGTTGCTCGACATCACCAGTTTGAACAAAGGCCATGCATTCATTTAGACTTTGCAATTCATGTCGCCTTCGCCTCAGACTTGCCCGCCCCCGCCCCACGAAGTGCTCAACCGATACGCCCCCATGAACCCCATCACGAAATGCTGCTTCCTCCGCAGCCAATGCAGTGCCCACCTGCACAAGTCAAGTGTGTCGTCCAACATCTTTGCGTCCGCCACGGAGGCAACGTGGTGTGCGCGATCCCAATGTGCACCACTCATGAAGGAGAGATTGCTTGAAGCTTGGAGGCTTTTCGCGCGGAAGATGCTTTCTTGTTGACTGGTGCGGCAAACGAGCCCATCAAATGTGCATGCGCCACAGCGGCGGACGGGATTACAACTCTACCACAACATGTCCCATGCTCGACTTCGCGGGTATTGCTGGTTCTTCGTCGAAGTTCTCGAGCCCATCAAACATTCGTGCCCGCCGTCGCTGGACGGGAAGGGCTAGTTCAAGTATCGCTTTGACCACTCTTGAGTGGCTTGTGACGTACAGCATGGACGATGGCAGCGGCGACACCGAAAAAGCTCTGCTTCTGCATCATGGAGCCTCACACGACTGAACCAAACCTCGCTGTTTCTGTTATACCCTCTCCATTCAAAACGAATGTGCAGAAGTGTGCCACATATTTCGGTCGAGCGGTTGCACACCTTGGCCGGCGTTTAAATGTACCAAGTGCGGCGTAGGCACCAGCACCATAACACCAACGGGGCCAAGTTGAACTTCATGCTGGTGGGCATCAAGCCACAGCGGCTGACGCTTCACCGTCTATCCTGTGGCAGTGTGGCCAGGCCCATGCGAACAAGGACGTTGCTTCGACTGCCGCGATCACACATTTTGTACGCCACGCACCAACGACGAAGGCGCTGTCGTGGCTTTACTTGACCGGCAAGAGAGCATCGATTCTGCTGGGGCGGCTTTGGAGCACGCAGTACGTAGTATTACTATATACTAATCAATGTACTAATGAGACGTATATGAATTGTTGGCACTTTCAACCTTCTCGTTTGACCTTGTTTAAAGCATGTCTATTGGCCAGATTCTTTGAAATACGCAAAATGATTCGCCATAATCATACATTTTGAACCAATCATCTCCAAATACGCTCCGACAGCTCAATTGGAGTGCCGATGCACCGTCGGTCCTTTGCCACGAGGGCAGCCGCCGTCATCGATGAGGTTGGGACAATGTCCAACACACGCTTGTTACGACGAAGCAAACATGTAGGAGCTCAAAGGTGTAATCGATAAGCTTCGAAGCATGGGTTCGGAAGGCGCGGCAGTGGTACGCAATCCTCGTCGTCGCCACCATCACTGATGCCGTTGCAGCTAATCACTCCATCGCACGTGGCCAAGCTGGCGGAAACGACGCCACCTGCAAAGCTGTACCAAATGGGCCAAGCCATCTTTGAGAACTCGACCGGCAATGTCATGCAGTCCGTCTTGTTGTGGCAAGCAGCAGCGGCGAAAGGACACTTGAATGCCAAGTACAGTTATGCCCAATGCCTGAAACAAGGCAAAGGCGACCTGAAGCCAGATCCCGTTGCCGCAACTACGCACTTCCGACAGGTACGTCGACACTGTTGAACCCCGCAACGATTCATTACGGCTCTGCGAGTGCAGCTCTTCGAAGCTAACCATGCGTGGGGGACGTACGGGTATGCAGAAGCCCTGAACCGTGGAGAAGGCACGAAACCGAATAAATCCAAGGCGTTCGAGCTGTATCTAGCATGTGCCAAGGCGGACTTGCCGCCAGCTTACATGGCTGTGGCCAACATGTATGCTTCGGGGGAAGGAGTGGCCAAGGTATGGGGACTACACAGAGTTCACCAGGTCACGACCGCCTTGTAGAATCCTACGGAGGCATTCAATTGGTACCACAAAGCCGCGGAGAAGGGCGACGCCCATGCCAAGTCGATTCTCGGGGACTGGTACTTTAACGGGGTCCACCACGTCGCGCAGAACATCCCGTTGGGCTTGTCGTTGCGCCAAGAAGCCGCGATGGCAGGCGTCCCGAATGCGCTGTTCAACATGGGGTGCTTGTATCGGGTTGGGGACCACGTCGAGAAAGATGAAGCTGTGGCGTACCAGCTCTTTCAAAAGGCTGCGACGAAAGGGTACACTGTCGTGTGGATGGACGGCCCGCTAACTCTGCTATTGTAGCCACGGAATGGCCATGTTTAATGTCGCGCTCATGTTGCATGACGGCATCGGCGTCGCCGAGAACAAAGACGCGGCCAAAAAGTGGCTCGAAGCATTAGCTCCCCACGACATCCAAGCCAAAGAGCTGTTGAGGACCATGGCGTAATCCACGATGACATTTCGTAAACACAAATGGCGATCGCATTTCGATTAGCAAGGACGCGGGATGTAACTTAAATATATCGAGATGCGGGGCAATCGATTACGGCAGCGGCGTGGAACTGGATGGGTTTGGCCGGCGGGCTGAGCAGATGCAGATCGTCGTCATGCAGCATCTTGCCAATCGTTTCCATGTGCTTACGGACTTGGGCTTCGAAGTTGAGCGTAGCTGACGGAAGCACGGGGCTTGGCACGAACAAGTTCATCTTCACGGGGGCCGTCGGCCGTGGTGGAGCCACTTGCACGATGTCTGGCATGGCACTCGTTGCTGACACCCATGAACACGTCGACGGCAGTGGGCTCGCGACCGACGACGAGATAGACAAACGCTGCTGGATGGGGAAGTACTGGTGGGGCAATTCGCTGTCAAGGGACGCGTTCGACGTCAACGAGCTCTGCGACAGAATGGACGAGCGGCTTGTCATGATGTTGCTCCCGTTCGTGAACACGCGCCGAACAGGCGGTTGAAATGACGCCTCGGACGATGTTCCGTCGACGCGGGGTCGTGGCACGTACAAAATGGATCCTCGGATTTGCGGTCCCAAATGGCGCTCCTTGATCTTGAACAGGTTCAACAAGGTCAGCTCCATCGTTGGCGTGATCTCCTTTTTACACAGTTCAGCGAAGAAGACATTCAACTATAAGCAGAGAGCATGAGCATCCACGATCGAAAGCGCATGAACACAATGCACCTGCTTCTCGCGCTTCTTGAGACGATCCTCGTCCAACTCGGCGACAAACGGATAGCGCCGCGGAAAGGAAGCATTGATGGCTTTCTTCTCCGCGGACGTGAGGTTGCTGTAAAACGCGTAGAATCGACTGAACCGCAGAGCACGCTCGAATGCTTGACCGTTGTACTGCACCACCGTGCGGTAGAGCTACAAACCACTGGTGAGAGAGCGCAACAACAGCAGCGAATGCGATCGTACCACAACTTTGCTGTGTGTGTTGGGGTCCTCGCCGTCTTCATGCCCGATGAGCTGGACGCGGAAGAATGTCGCAGTCGTCTGTGGACCGGCCACGAAGGACGATGCCGTCTCTGTTGTCGGCGACTCCATAGCTTCCTTCGGTGTATCTCGTGGGTTGAACCACGCTGCTTATGAGTAACGGTTGGCTCAATTCGACGAGGTATAGGAAACAACCAATCAAATGTCGTTCATGCATCTTTTTAGCCAATCCAAATGATACATTGTTTAATTTGAACCAATTAAAAGTGGCCATTTGGTACTGAAGCCGCAACTGAATTTCCTTTCCAAAACTTGGGTCATGATGATGATGGGCCGCCCTCAAGTTTTTCCTGGTCAAGTGACCAGGTTTTGACAGAGTGAATGTCTAATGTGTGGGTTGAACCCCATGCTTTAGAAGTTTTATGATAAAACGAAAACCGTTTCGAGATACATCCGAGTTGCTCAAATGGAACTCGAAGCTGTGCTTCATCGGTGATAGTTCATGGACGGACTGCGTCAACCGACGTCTCCGTCCATCGGCTGACAGAAGAAAGCGTGGCCGCTGTGCTAGTCCCGTTCGCTCGGTTGTGGCTGGCAAGTCCTGCAGGTCGTCGTCTACTGTGACCTGAGGGAGTACAGGGATGGGTTTGGACAACTTGCGTCGTGCCATGGTTACTAGCCCAGCAGCGAAGCGCCTCTGTTGCAACATAAACACTTCGCCTCAACGAACTCCATTTGGTAGTTCGTATCTTTGGGCAAAGGCGGAGGAAGAAATCCGTAGTCCGTTCTCGACTAGGATTGACCCGCCATCTTCGAATTTCACCACAACACTGCTCCAGGTGCGAGGTCCAAGGTATCCCCCGTGCCACCTATCCAGTCCTGACTGTGTCCATCGCCAAGGTCATCTTACGCAACCAAACTATTCCTTGGCATCGATTAAATATTGGTCGGCATTGGTTCGAAGAACTTGTCCATCGCATCAGAATGCAGGAATTGCAGGGCTTCTCAGTCGTACAACATGGAATCAATGGTCGGGGGAGGAAAGGGGGCGAAGCAGCTGTAGTTGGGGGCGATGGCGTGCCGCCGCGGATGTGGAGGACGGTGCGGGCACACCCCCATTCGATCGCGTTGCGAACAGAATGGCTTAAGTTTCGTTAGGAGGGAAGCGTCAAGGAGCTCGGGATATGCGCAAATGGGGCGGTAATTCCACGTGAAGCGGGAAGAATACGAGCTGCGGGTTGCTCGTTGAACTGAGCCAGCAAAGGTGCCACTGGATCCAACCTACGCTATGAATCCGACAACTTGGTTTACGTCGACGCGAGCTCGTAGCACGTTCCGGCCCCTTTTCACATGGGACGTGATTCGACACCTTTAGCCGTTCGTGTCCCATATTGCAATCGCTACGAGCGCGAGGGCAGGGACGCCACATTCGGACGGTGTGCCACACCTTGTTTGTGCACGCGTTAAAAAAAAAGTGGCAGGCTCTAAAAATGAAGCTCAACACAACCTTTGTCACTGCACTTTTCTGCTTGCAACATGGCGAGTCTTCCAGAGACTTCAGTTTAATAGGTAAAGGTTCTATGACTATATTTATTTAATACTGATAATGATAACCTTGTAATATATGTCATTCGTATTAAAAAAAACACCACGAAATTTCAATAATTCCTTAATAGCAATGTATATACAATGTAGATTATAATTCCAAGGTGAATTAAATCGAATAATCCATATTCTTCATTTAATTGTACAGGTTCATAAACCACATCACAATTCATTATAATATGCTTCTAAATAACCGCTTAAAGGAAAATCTTTACGTAAAGGATGACATTCAAAACCATAATCGGTTAAAAATTCTACGTAAAACTGGTAGTTCACACCTTTTTTGGAGACATTTTTGATGTGCAGGACTTCAATACTTTTTTAGACGTTCAAGTTTTTGTAAAAATAGTTGATTAATTATACCGTATTTGGCGTATTCCTGCACCCCCGAAAATGTTGGCCAAAATGCCATATGGTAGGTGCAGAACAACGACAAAAGTCAGTT
>NW_008580183.1:507011-521478 GCF_000520115.1 Aphanomyces invadans | reverse complement strand
ATATGTCCTGATTCGCCGAATAATATGCCGTAGTTCGAATAACTGGATCCCACCAACCAATCACATGACGCTATTCACAATCACCTCGAAGTAAAAAGTGGCTAACCATTCTGAAGACCACTGTAGTGCCATCGACAACGTCAAGGATTTCGTTGATTTCGAGGTACGTATTGACACTCCCCTTCATTGAACGACTCTCCACATAACAAGTGGACAAAAAGGTTAAAAATCCATGGTTCAGGACAATGAATGTAGCGGAAAAACCAACTAATTAATGTACTTGTTGTAGTCGACAACCTTGGACACGGAATGAAGAACCATCTTAACAAGTACTTTTTGGAGATGCTTCGAAATTTCCTCGAACCGCTTAAGTGCGCCACCAGAGCGATAAAGTCGGCTCTGGTGTCTACTTTTAGATGGCGAATAACTTTCTTCAACGGAGTGGTCTTTTTCGCCTTGATTTGACGCTTCTTTCGCGAATTGTTCCTTTTGGTCGCGAATACGAGGAACATGACGGGATTTCACATAAAATGGCAAACCCTACTAGGTGTAAAGGGCCAGTCCAGGCACGCACTTACAGTCTTTCCCAATAATGACACTACCTCGTATACTCACAGAAGGAGAACAGGTAGAGCTGTAGTGATGTGGAGCTAGTCGGAGGGATGCTAGCTGACAACGCGGTCGACTTGGAAGGCGGCGGTTGGCAACCCGGGAAGGTGCGAGCTGCATCAGGCAATGCTAGGATGTTGTGACTTCCATTAGCTTTTACTTGCGCAAGGCTCATGTAACATGCAGAATGGACAGGTTATGTATGACGTGGCCTTAAGGTGATATTTGATTTGTGGATCAAATATTTCACGCCGATGTGGCTCTACAGGCGTAGCAGTGACCCTGCTTGTGAATTCCATCGGGAAGTCTCGGTTATGCGTTTTCACCGACGTCATCGCAGCGAAGACAGTCACTCCGCATTTGATGCGCTTGGCTTGTTACGTCGACCAGCCATCGACATCAAATGACTGGTCGAACAGGTTCCAGGCGGCGGAAGGCTTGAGTCCCATGATCATAGTCCGATTTCAGGGACAGTACACACGGAGTCACACATTGTTTCCGCACTATTTGCACTTCTCTGGACCTGTTGACTCTACTCACTTTCGCTCCGTGGGCGCTTGCGGTTAAATCTTGGTCACTATTGGACAATGCGGAAGTCATTTCGAACATTTTTTTAGCTTATATAGATCTGATATCAACCTTAGTCATTTATCAGTTGTACACAGCAAAGCCGTTGCGACGAATTCCTGTGCGATCGATCGAACTCCACCAATCAGGTCGCGAGGACCGAATCTGGACACGTGTATTAAAATCACATTTCACATGTCTCATGTATACAAATACCAAGATGAAATGGATAGATATTTGCAAGCACCATATTATTTCACTTGTCCCCGATTGTCGAATTCACCAATCACAGCGCTGCATTTGCCGCCTCTCGCAGTACAAGCCAACCCATCAGGTCAAGTGCCACGAACCATCGCAGCAGGCATTTCCGCACAGCCAGCCTTCGATCACATGCATGACCACCGCGACGTGCTCTTCCACGAGGAAGAACGCCAAGAAAGTACCCTGCTAGCTGCGGGATCCGCGTTGACGCAGCTGGCGTGGCTGTCCCTATTGCACAACATTACGTTCTCCTCGAACAACTTGGCGACTGCCGTGGCGTGCCTACCATGGACGTTTGCAGCCGTTGGCGTCATTGCTGCATTTTCCTCGTCGTCATCTTCGCCTACTTCGCCCTTCCTCCCAACCCATCCACACAAATCCATGACCTCAGCAACACCTTCAGTCCTTCGATCGGTACTTCAAGGCGGTCTCCTTGCCACGCTGTTTGTCCTCCGCATGAGCATGCTGCATTTTTGCGGCCTGCAATTCACCGCCCTCGTGGAATCTGCCACCCACTGCCTCACCGAGCCGCTGTCCAAAGCATTTTGTCACCAAAACACTCCTGCCAATGCCGTCGTCGCAATTGCCACCGGGTATGCGTTGGCGCTCGTGTTTCCCTCCATGATGTCCAACTCTACAACCGGTCCGTCGCTGCTTTTCCACTTGTCCCTCTTCGCCGCGTCTGTCGGGCTCAAATACATTTCCAGCTCCTTCAATCGCCAGACTCACTCTCCCTCAACCATTGCCGTCGTGTACAGCACAGCCATAGCCACGTCCGTTGCAACGTACTACGTGCTCGGCTCCACCCTAACATCGCCGAGTGTGCACATCCCACAAGTGGAGACCCACGTGTCGTCGTTGGCTGTGCTTGCCGGGTTGGTGGTTGCGGGCGTTGGAGCCATCGTGCTGCCAGCGACGGTGTTCCTCGATGACTCGACGGATTCTCGCCAGGCCCACCTGAACGTGTCCATTCGTCTGGGGCTACAATTTCCCCTGGCTGTTGCAACCGCTCTGTCTTCGCCGCATACGCTGTCATGGCACGTTCTGGTCCACGTGGTACTCTCGTTTGGGGCACTGGCCTCGATCGCGTGGGGCTGGTTTATGTATCTATCGACGTTGGAGAAGTCGGCTTCGTTTGCTATGCCCCGCCGCATCTCGAGTCGGTCGATCCTGACCACCTGGCGCTCGTGCGACCCTGCCACGCAAAAGATCCTGCTCTTCCTCACAGGCAACATCCTGTACATGTTTGTCGAGTTTGTTGTGGGCTACGTCACCAACTCGCTCGGGCTCCTCAGCGATGCCGGCCACATGCTGTTTGACAATGGTGCGCTAGTCATTGGCCTCGGTGCTTCCATGGTGTCCAAGTGGCCATGCAATGACCGATACACGTTCGGGTACGATCGCGTCGAGGTGCTCAGCGGCTTTGTCAACTCGCTCTTGCTCGTGTTTATGGCGGTGCACTTCATGATGGAAGCAATCGAGCGCGTCGTCGAGCCTCCCACGATCATGACGGACAACTTGCTCGTGACGTCGGTCGGTGGGCTCGTCATGAATGTGGTGGGCCTCATATGGTTCCACGATCTCGCGCATGGCCACTCGCACGGCGGCGAAGGATGTCCGAGCGCCAACTCCAACATGGTCGGCGTGTACCTGCACGTGCTGGCAGACACGATGGGGTCGGTCGGCGTGATTCTGTCGTCGATCTGCATCGATTGGTATGGCTGGTACATCATGGACCCGCTCTGCTCGGCGTTCATTTCGGTGCTTATTTTTGGGTCCACTTTCCCGCTTCTCAAAGACACCATGACCCAGTTGGTCCAAGGCATCTCGGCTTCGACCGCGTCATCCTTGAACGTTGCTAAGCAACGAGTGCAGCAACTCCCGTTTGTCCACCACGTCGCCAACGTCCATGCATGGTCCCAAGCCGGCCAGCTCATTGCGACGGTCCATGTCGTCATCGACAAGCACGTCGATGGCGCCGTCATGCACGTGCGACGAACCATCCTTGAAGTTGTCCATGTTGCCCACCTGACCGTGCAAGTCATGCATGTGAACGAACCCAACACCGACGCTCTCGATTCCTCCCATGATGGCCACTGGCATCGCAGCAACTCGCATGGTAGCCATGGCCACTCGCACGGCCATGGCGGGTGCTCGCATTCATCACCCCATGGATGCGCCAACGATTAAGTTAACCAAGTGTGAGTCGTTCCTTACGTGGATGTAGTCGTTCCTGTAGAGGTGGCCATCCGTCGCTGACTGCTTAGGACCATCGTCGCGTTTGAGCTAGAGGTCCAAGGCAGCCCACCACAAGCCAGAGAACGCTGCCACGCATCATGAGCATCCAAGTCGCCATGCGCGAGTAGTGATTGAACCAGTATGGGATGACCAAAGCAAGGTGACCGAGCGCGTATATTCCTACTGCGGTGGCCACTCGTGCAGGAAATGTCGATCGAAATCGGTGGAATCTCTCCACGTGGGAACGCTTGGATATGGGCAAACAAGGTACACTGCCATGCACGTGCATCTTTCTTAGGAAAGAACTGGAAAGAGCATTTACACGCAGTCGGCAAAGATATCGACAGATTCGGCCAGAACAGCCTGTTGAAGGCGATGACGTTGATGGGACAGGTATACGTCGAGCTTGGTGAGGGGCCCGATGAAACACATGAGCAGGTTCAGCACGAAGAATGTGGTGAAGATCACCGACAACCACCCCGACGCAAAGCTCGAGATGATCATAAATAGCCCCAGTGTACCAACGGAGAAGACTGCGCTGAATATGGACAGTCCTAAGAGCGCGAGCGACCGGCCGAGGCGTGTGAGGTAGCGGGAAAACGCATTTCGCCGTGTTGTCGATGGAGGGGCGGGCGTCGGGCGCGTATAAATGTTGGTGTAAGGGGTCGCACGGCCTGCCGAAGCCGCAGTTGTGGCTGCGTGCGCTGGTTTCGATGGTGGTTTCGACGGCGCAGAGGCAGATACCGAACTGGACGACTGAAAGAAGGAAGACACTGACGGCTGTCGCGCGGTTTGGTAGCGCTGCTGCTGTTGCTGCTGGTACAGCTGGTATTGCAGGTCCACAGGGGTCGCAGGCGTCGGTGCTGCATTCGAGGCCGTGTCCGAAGGCGGGATCGCTTGGTACATGTGTGCCGTGCGGTACGAGGTTGAAGAGGCAATGAGAATTCAGAATCGGGCGATTTCTTTGACTTATATTATAACACCACGACAGTTCATTCTAATCCCACTTTATTTTTATAACTACTCGACAAGTGCTGTTATAAAAGACATATCGTTTGTATTAGATACGTTAGATTGACCAAAGACAATCTGTTATAAACGTTATATTTCCGACAGTGCAATTCCACACAACGTTGACGGTGGACATGGGGGCACTCGACGACTGGTGTCGTACGGCAGCAGCGCTATAGCAATCCACTGGAATGAGCAAGCACACCTTTGGTCCCTTGTAGCAAGTGGGGGCTAGAAGGGGGAAGGCGCAAAGGGCGCAGTCTGTGGCTGTCATGCAGCCATCAAGGTCCATTCAGGCCATGTATGCGAAGGGCATGTGCGTGTGAGATTCATTTGCTCTTGTAATGTCCAAGGCATGATTCGGGGCGTCGCCGCCTACAATTCCCACCGAATGGCAATATTTCGAGGGCGGCCAGCATCAGTCGTATTGACAAACGACCATGGCTCGAAATGTCCTGAAAAGCGCGGGATATGAACGAAGTGGGTGGTCATTAACGTTCGCCTGCCCTAGTTTTCGTCAACCAGACCATCGTACAGTCGTTGGCGCTGGCGGTACAGCCATCCGTCAAGGGCCGAGATCGGGCGAATGAGGCAAATAAATAGGTTGAGCACGACAAGGCCCAAGCACGCCACGGGCAAGAGGCCAAAGGACAAGAACGTTCCAATCAGGACGACCGCAAACATGCCGACGAAGAAGACCAAGTTGACGATGTTGAGCAGCACAAGCACCAACGCTTTGCCGAAGCGACTCAGATAACGCTCGGCGGCGCTACGGCGAGGCGGAGCGGCGTACACGACCGACGCATACACTGGCTGCGCGTAGGGCTGCTGCTGGTACTGCTGCTGGTAGGGCTGTTGAGGAATATACCGCGCTTGGTTGTGCGGCGGTGCAGTGTGCTGAGGCTGGGTCGACTGCGGCTTGTCTGCGGACGGGATCGGCTGGTACATGGAGCGCTCGAGACTGTGGTGGCAATCGTGGAATGGCCATCGGGATGATAGCCAGCACGGAATGAATGTTCAGAATGTACGTCTGACACGCATTTCCAACCTGATCCATATGGATCGTAATGGACGAGGGGCAGGCCATCGAAGGGGCTGTGCATCGCTCCCACGGTCGATCCATCGTCGCGATGGCAATGAGATGCGCGTAGGTTCTGGTGGCGACCGCACGATGCTGGCTCGGTCGTGACGTCGGCTCAACAATGCGGACGTATAACTCGACGAGCATATCGAGCCGCTCCGCGGACGTGGCGTGGATCATCCAAGAGTGAGGACAAACGACTGAGTCCAAGCCTCGGGCTCCAAGAGATTTTGACAGAGGCGAAGAAGAGATGCGCCTTTTCAGACGAGTCGTTGTCCGAGTCCAACACGAACTCTTTCACTCACCAAAGAGCTTCACAACGCCTACGACAGAGGAGTTCTTTGGCCAGGATCCATCAAAACCTGTGCTGACTGCACACTTGGGTTGACGTGCGTCGGTCAGGAGATGCACCAGACAGGTCGCTGTTGTCCATGCTGAATGTTCACGTGCACGAGCATTCCCTCAACGAGAAGACTTCCCGTCACAATGAAAAGCAGACAACCGCTTCGGAACGCGAGTCGGTCTGCGTTGGCTCGAGCAATTATAGGAGAATTCACAGACACTATCGAACATGCGCCTGCGGACGCGCCATAAGCACGAGCAGGTTCCCCCGACTTCACCACCAGGGCCAGACGACGCGCCGCCACAACCGCCAGACTTTGGAGGCAATGCCCACGATCAGATGATGGAGTGGAGTTAGCCACGATCGAATGATCCATGCAGGTCAAGTACGTATACGACGGAAATCCATTTCGGAGATTCAAATCCGCAACGTGTGTGCAAATTCGCGACCCCACATAGCGAAGTGGGTCCTCTCGGGGCATCATGAGGCACAAGAGCTCCCATCACATGGAGCATCCAGACTACTGAATCAAAATTTGTGGCGCACTAGCTAGACGTTTTGAACCATGCAGTTGGAGCGTTTTGTCGGTTTCATTGTGAAACCGATCGGATCTTCCGCGACGTTTGGGCCGCCGGCGCCGCCATTGTCCCGATGGAAACGTCGACCACGATGGACATGTCAAAGCTGTGGCGGCAGTCGGCCCAAGCCCAGCCGCCGCTGCCATTAAAGGTCGGAGAATGTGCAACGTAGTAACTCGGTGACCGACTCACGTTCTTAGGACAACGAATTGCACACGCGTGAGCCGACCAAAGTTCGTCCGCAGTCGGGCAGCATGCTGATTAAACCAAAGCGCAAGCGCATTGGATCTGCAAAAGCGACCCGGTTTTCTTGGTATGCCACCGCTTCGATGGCGAGGGTTGACCTCGTCTGTCCGTTCCAGGAACCTCCTCGTGAAGCATGATCAGCCAGTCGCCCCAGCGTTGCAAGAAAGTGTGCAGGCGCTTGCAAACCAAACGGCCACTGCATTGTGCGATGCACCGTCGAGTCCCCCCGTGGCTCTTGTCCTACCTTCAAACAACGCGTCCACCGTGCCTGAAACCGAACCGAGTCTGGACAATGCACCCGCCACGGAAATGGGCGACGATGCCTTGGCGCCGCTAAAACCCCGACGAAAAGCCACCGTGTTCGCGGCGCGACCTGTCGCAGTTCCGCTATTTTCCGACATCATGGCAGATAACTTGGATGGCCCATTTGAGCCCGTGCTTGACCACGACACACGGCGGAAACTGACTGCATGGCTACGACAGTTCCCCGACGAGCAACGCGACTTTCTATCCCCGATCAACTACTTTGAGCTCAAGTATTCCCAGGCTAGAGGTAAGCTCTGGAAGAATGGTCAACGTGTTCATCTGGGTTTACAGGGCTAACGTCAGCTTGGAGAGACCCGCAAAAGATTCGTCTTGCAGTGGCTTTTGGCAGTTTGCATGGCCTGGCGGCTACCAACACCCCGATCCCGTCGCTCTTCCTTCTGCAGCTTGTCGAGTACGTCTTCGTAACACTCAAGAGCTTTGGGCGCGGACGTTGTGGCTGACTGTGCAGGGAGATGGGCCAAGGACTTTTTGAGAATTACTCGGCTGTGCGAGACGAAGTCGCTGCTCTGGTGAACCCGTGCTTGTACTACTACGAGTCAGCCGCCGCCTACTTTGAGGTACATGGGTCATGCACACCACGAAACCAACAACGCATTCGTGCAGCGGTATACCGCCAAATGCGAGGCGCTGGCAGACATGAAGGCGCAGCTGCGCAAAGTGATGGAAGAAACCGACTCGATCAAGCAATCCAGCATGTCGACGCAAGTCCTGTCCAAACTCCGCACGAGCGTCGCCTTTGTCAAGCACAACAAAGTGGCACCGAACGTGCATAAGCGCCACAACAGCGTCTCAAGCGCTTCGCCGGACGACGAGGTAGGTGGTTGATTTTCGCTTGGGCCTTGGCATCGAGGTCGGCGGACACAGCACATGCTGACGTGGGCATGATGGTCAACCGTCTGCAGGACTTGGTCAGTGAAATCCAGATCAAGGCATTCATGGACTACATGTCCCCCGACGACGTCGCGCACATGCTGCTACGCGTGCTGGACGACAAAACAATCATCCCGACGCTGGCCTCGCTTGTCGATGCCATGAACGAAGGTACACAGTGTCGCCAGCCGTCTGTCGAGCTCTCTCTCGAACGAGCCACACCAAGGCTGGCTCGCCATGCAATCACAGCCTGATGTGGGAGTTGCGATAGACCAGAGGATGGAGTTTTACGCTGCGTATCAAAAGTGCATGTCTGCCGACGAGCTGTACCTGTTTATCGTACGTCGTGTGTCTTGGCTATGCTTGGTCAGCGCCGTCGAATGCATCGGTAGAGCCGCGAAATGTCCGAGAAGAAGTTTATGACGCGGCAAGCCAGCAACGCCCCGCTGTCCCGATCGAAGAACGTGCACACAACGGAGGGGTTTGTCGACAAGCTGCGGCGGCTACTGTGCATCGATCACATTCCGCCGCCGTCGCCCAAGGACCACGTGTAGGTCGTGTCATGGAGGACGTCCTGCAACCCCATTGTTGGTGAGATAGTTTCACGCCAGAAGAAGAACATGTTTTGGTGACCGTGGCGGCCCTCATGAAGCACTGCCACGAAATTCGAAACGAACTGTCGGGTTGCACGTTAAAGGATGTGATTCCGATCCACTCGGCGATTCGAAACACGATTGGGAAACTGCTCCAGTTCGGCGCGCCGCCTGTCGACCCGCATGCGCTGGCCACGGACGACGAAAACGGCCACAACGCAGCCAACAACAATGGCGACAGCAGCAGCGACAAACCGAGCCCCCATGACGCAGAGGTTCGTCACGCCTCAAAGCTACCGCACGTGTGCAAGCTAGCCTCGCGCTCGACCAAACCTGCCATGGACAGCTGTTCACCTCCGTGGCATCTCTGGCTAGAACGAAGATGACATGGACGACGAAGAAGACGACGACTTTGACGTGTCGGAGCGGCAAAAGAAGAAAGGCGGCGCACGCCGGAAGACGCGAAAGCGCAAAGGCGCAGTCGCTGGCAAGACGAAAGCGTCCCGTGTCATGCCGCTGGCCGACGTGTGTTCAGCGATTTCGTCACTGCTCTGTGAAAAGTTGTGGCAGGAGGCAAATGACCGGTCCAAGCTCACGCTCCGGCCATTCATGCGGCAGTACTTCATCCGCGTGTACGGACTCAAGTCATTGGCATTGGCGCACATTTCGAGCTTCAAGCACTCGCTCGGGGTCAATCAGGACGAGAACGTGCGCGCGTCGCTCTTTTACTGGTTCCTCGGGTGCGACGAGAGCCGCAAGTTCAGCGCCGACTACGCGTTTGAGTTTTTCAAGACGGTGGTCAAGCATATCCTCGTCGTGCACAACAAAGCTCCGGTCAAGCCGTTTCTGGCCCCCGCGACACCCGACGTGATGAATTCCCTTGAGAGCATCCAGTATGCGTGGAACGATCTCCTGGGAGATGGGTGCGTAGTCGACGATGGCGAGAACTCGTCGTCGTCCAAGCGGCGCATGGTCACGCTGGCCAAGGCGATCGAAGTGACCAAGTTAAGTTTCTACGACGGGTACGATGGATGGACAGGGATCGCTTGGTCGAGACTACGTTGTGTCTGGGTGGCTAGGAACGACCGAGAAGCGGCCATCTCGATCTTTATGGACGAACTCAAGGAAAAGGCGACGCCCATGGGAATGGAAGACTTTCTCAGTGGCATCATGGACTGCTGGCTCAAGTGCTTTGAGTCGACGGTCCAGCTCATTCGGGTCAAGTTTCGCGAAGCCGACAAAAACGGCGATGGCGCGATGGACTTTGACGAATTCGTTGCGTTCATGCAATCCTCCAACGTCCTCGGGTTCAGCGAGGTATGGCATGCCATGGCGGACACTGCCTTGACACTGCCACCACGTTTAGGAGAATGCATCTAGTCGGCGGCCAACGTCGTCGATTTTTCGAAAGCCCGCGACCAGTTATGCCAGCAGCTCCTCTAGTCCTTCGAAGAAGGCTTCGACAACGACGGACGCCGAGGTAGGTTGTGTGGCGGATGTCATGTGTCCTGCAAGCCGTTGCCGCCACTGCCAACGGATCTGTGCCCCCTGTAACCTGTGTGTTGACGGCAGATAAAAAAACGGGAAGCGGCGCGCTCGGAAGCTCGCATGCGGCGGGAAGCCATCTCGATCTATGATTCCCTCACGAACGACGAAAACATCATTGACGAGAACGCTTTTATCGAGTACTTGTTGTCGCAAGTGCAGTGGCTGACCAACGAAGAAGACGCCATGGGGACCGCCTTGACCGATACATCCAACAATGGGAGCCCTGCCACGGCAGACACAAGCGCGACCACCTCCGTGGGCAGTGGCGACAGGACCCCCGTCAACCTCGTGCTAGACGAAAATCCTGTCGACGCCCCGACGTTGGAAGCTTTACCACTTGGCCAGCCATCGCTCCTCGCTCTGAATTTCCCTCCAGCAACGGAGGCTGGTCCGCCACCAACGACCTCCCCCGTTGGTCACGACCGTGCCCCAGTCTGTCCATCTTCCTGCGCATTGGCAGTGTGATTCATGAGACCTATCGATACGGTTCTGTCTGCCTTCAAGCCGAATGTAATTTTGTATTCACATGTGGACGAGGCACTCATGATGAGAGGCAGTGCAGCTGCTGGCAGCGCCTAGGTGGGGAAGCTGCCATCCCCCACGCTCCTCCATACACAGCACTACTCTGCACTGAGCTCTGTACTGCACGCTCTGCGGTCAAGAGCATCCTAGTTCGTGACGTGTTGTGCAAAATAATTGAAGCCACTGGTTCGACTACGCCTGGCCTGACCCATCGGGCCAACTTCGCAAGCTCGGAAAATGCGATCGTGGTGGTTGTACCAACTACAAGAGAAGCGACAGAGTTGTAGCCCGTTGGCGGAAAAGTTCAGGCCGGCGACGCAGGTTTTCGCGGGGGCGACGGCAGGATACTGATGGCGATCGTGTCGGCACTTCGAGTAAACTGTCGAGATACGCAAAGCTCGCACGACATCCCGTCTTCCTCGTTAACAGCAGGCAAGGACATAATGTATGGCCGCCGCTTGTTCCGCCAGTGCCGCACGTCGGCGTCCTGGAACGGCACGTGCTTCCCAGCTACGATAGTCGCATGGTCGGAGGTAGAGCGAGGCCGGCTTGGGCACTTTGTCACGTATTTGTACTCAACAACGACCCCGGGGATCGGCCGCCGGGATACATCGAGTGGCGGGCGCTTCTTGTGTTGAGATTGACTGGTCGACCGGTGTGCTGACGAGTGGTTCGAGTGGCGTGCGGGTGAATGGATGGGACGGTGCGCAGGCGCGTTCACTGGTGTCAAGTAGACGGTGTGTGAATTGGCCACTTTACAGCTGCAAGCGGCGGCCGCGTTGGCAGCACTCGACGGTTGTTCGATAACGGATTGGAAGCGATATCGCATGGTGAGGTCGCTGTCGAGGACGTCCTCGATATCGGCTTGCTCAGCCACGATACCCTTGGCGACGACGAACAGTGCCAGCATGACGATGCGAACGAGGTGTGTTCCTAGCGTTCCTCGCACTCGGCTAGCGACTTGGCGAATGCGCCAGAGAATTCTGGGCAGCTGCCCAACCAAACGGACGTTGAACTTGACCAGATTCACCAAACGATAACAACAGTTTTTTCATAAATTCGTGAATTTCCCAAATATCTTTGCTCACGTGGTCGTAGCAAATTATTCCATCCGACCGAACCACGTTTTATCGTGAACCAACCAAGCCAAGTTGAGTTAAACCTCAATTTTTGAAGCGTTTTATCCCATTGAAGGTAAATATACGACAATCCATCACCCATTCGATTTTGACGAATCCAGGATATAAATATAAATATATACAGTAGTTGGAGCAAAATTTCTCTGGCTCCATGTATTTCCTTACAAAAGGATTCTATAGTTGGATCCATCCTTTACCAATCGAGAATCCGAGCCGTAATTTGTGTGACCTTTTCCAAACATATCATTGTTATGCCTCTTTTGCTGGCTGCGTCAATGTTGGAACAAGTGTATCAACAGATGGCGAATTTTGGGAACCTTGTGATGATTTGCATATTGCTCAGGTTGAAAGAAAACATCTAAAACGTACTACTAGAAATGTACAACTGTCATTTTATGCGTACTTATATAACTGTCAATTTCAAACATTGGTCCAGAGCCCCATCCACAATTGTTGGCCCTGGTAGAATACCCGTTCATATACCTTAGTTTGAATTGATGCGAGAAGCCTTTACCGTATATCGATATTGAGAAGACCTTTACAATAAAACATTACAATACAGGAAAATTGTACTCGCGTGATTCGAGGCAAGTGTGTATGATGTCCACAAAAGTTAGAAGAACGACAAGTATTAACAAATTTATAGAGGTTTCGAAAGTCGCGAATAACTAGTCAACTGATTTTCTTTTCCTTCCACAAGTATCCTGCGACAGAATTCAGTTAATTGTTAACCTGAAACCCTCAAAAAGACAGGGCCAAGATGCTGTTCGTTTCTTTGCAAGGCCTATTCGTTCGCTCTAAACACACAGTGCCGCACTGACATGATCGCAATTTCCACTACTTTGTCCTAGGTTGACGGTGACTTGTTATCGATCGGTGAAACGAGAGGCAGTGAAATAGGACGTTTCGACCATATTGTACATGTCTGATGGACTAGCACGACGGGAGCGTTTGGTGTGCAACCTTCAGCCAGTTTCTGGACACCACTCGCAAATATTCTTCGCACGCTGGAGGTGGGTGAAAAAGGATTTGAGATCATGGTGCTTCGTACTCCTCATATATCTGTGTCGGTAAAGACGATGACATCGTCCGCGAAGAAGGCAACTCGGTCGAATAAGAATGATGGCGGACCTTGTCGCAACCTGCTCCATTGCCGAGGCCGTGGATTTCATACAAGACCAAGGCAAGATTGACATAGGTGATTTTGCACTTTTTTGTATCGGATATCCCTTTTCTCCAATTTGTATACCTCGAAGTAGTACAATATATTTCTCTTGAAAATTGATACTCCCTCTGTCCCGCTATACCATGACCATGCAAACCCAAGTATTTCCCATATTACTATGACCATTTATTCTGATTGGCTAAAAAAACATGGATGAATTTCATTGGCTATACAGCTATTAACTCATGGATTGGATTGCTGAAGTACCGAGTTCGCCCGGAGAAGAAGCGAAACAGGGCACGTGAAGTTCGCCATGAGTGATCCACAACGTCTCAAAGTATCTTTCTTCATATGAGGAATCTTGAAATCGTTGTTGCCGTCATGCTCCAAAATCTGGCGCATAATTGCTTGCAAGGTTAGGAAGACGTTACCCAACGTCTCAACTCTGAGCGCTTCAAAGGCACACAACGTCGAGCTGATCACGTCATCGACAGACCGGCTGAAAGTCTTGTACTGTAGGGCTTGGATTGAAGCTAAAAACCCCAGGTCCAGGACATTGAAGTCCGGGCTGTTCGGCGGCTGACGACGCACCATAAAGACCCAACCATCCGTGGACACCTCAGCCAGGACTCCGTCATCGATTGTCGCATGCGGAGTTGCATTGTCGTGTTGCAAAAAGACGCGCTTGGTCTTGCTTGGAAATCGACTCTTGATTGCAGGCACAACTTGGTGGAGCACGAAGTCCCGATAGGTCGCTCCATCAACATTCACCAATGTCGTCACCATTGTTCCTGCAGGTCTATTCCGTAAGTTACGGAGTGCTGGCGACTGGGTCGCAAAGGGTCAAAGACCGATCTTGCCATCGAAGCCTTCCTCGGGCCTTGGACGTGCGACTGCTGCCAAGAACATGACCTTTGGGACAAAGCGCTTGGTCTTGCACACACGACGCGCAGGATCTTGACCAGGGACCACGTAGGTTTTTTTCTTGTCCTTATCCGCATTGAACCATTTCTCGTCAAGGTGGACCACGTCGAACAAATCGGAAAACTCGAGAATTCAGACCGGGGCGTCTTCACCGACGCTGCTCGTCAAGCAAGGGTTCAGGTGCGTCGGAGCCTCCAAGTTCATTTTCACATGTGCACCACAGAACGCTAGGCGTTCGAGCCTGTTGTCCTTGGTAAGGAGCGGCTTGAGCCGGGAGGACCGTCGCTCAATTGTTCCAGTTTTGAAGTGCCGTGCGAGGATGCTTTTAGAGATTCCTGCCGCATTGACCATGTCGCGGAAAGTACTGCGGTCTTGTTCTGGCACGGCTTGGATCATCTCCCTGATCTCAGAGGGAGTGTTTCGTGGCTTCGGGCCGACACGACCT
>NW_008580183.1:504347-506911 GCF_000520115.1 Aphanomyces invadans | reverse complement strand
TCCAACATCCAGCAACCGACCTCAGCGAGGTTGATCTGGACTCGGGGCGCACTCGACCAGAGCAAGCTGAACGCTCGCAATCGTACGCGTTGCTCCTTTCCTTGATACGGTTGGTCAGCCAGCGGCCTGCAAGTCCATTTGTGTTGCTTTGATCTGGTCCATGTCAAGTCGGCTCCGAGTACGCGACGAATGCTGCACTTGCGCTCGTCGAGTGCGTTGGTCTTTTGAGCTTCACAAATACATCTCATTGCGCTGACGCCCAGGTGGCTACCACAAAAAGGTGTCATTGCATTCACAATTTGATTCACCAAGAATGCTAGGGCAAGTTGCTATCGTGTCGACCGCGCCACACTATCACCCTGTCCCTGCACGACCCTGTGCCACACAGTGGCCGACATCATCGAGGAACCAAAATATATACTTCGATCAAATCAACACAAAACCACCTCAAATTTCGTACGTGAATTCAGTGCCCGCGGTTCAAGCCACTTAATATTTCTGTCGTTGATGTTGACGACATGCTCCTGCAACCAATAGATGGTTCCTTACAAGCCAGTTAGAAGGACTATGGAAGTATGCGAGCTTCCTATAGATGGCGTAGTCACACCTCGCCATTCCAACTCACCTCCTCACAAGATATCAAAAGGATTGACGTCTTGTGAGATAGGGGGGAGCTCAAATATGCCACCTTTGTTGTGTACAAACCACGCCATCGTCGAGTAGGCCCGGTTGTTCGATGCATATTGTTTTGCATGAACTGGAAGCGACGGTCATCGACCAAATGGTAGCAGGTAGTTTTTTAGCGTTTCCACGTAGTCGTCAGAGTTGGACTGAAACCCATCCTGTCCATCGCGGATGACTTGAATATCCTCAGACCAGATGATCTCATTCCTAGTGGTTGACTCGCAGAAGTGGTGGCGTTGGGCATACTTGCTTGGCGCTTCGGGGTGTGCTGCCGCCTCTCGTATTTCATCAGTTTGCCTTGGTCGAAGAGCCGTTGACGTGTCCTGAACGAGACCTCCAAGATGAGTGTCGTCTTCAGCACTCATTGCTTGGACGCCTCGCGAAGTAAGCGACACTGACCAGAACTTTGGGCTTCATGCCTTTGTCCATGGCGCAGAAATCGTCAGGGTCACGCAGGCATCATTGCCAACATCCTTTAACTTGAACGATTAACGATGACAATTGAATCACTTCCAAATTTCCTCGGCACTATCAACTCCCTATATGCACGAAATGATACGATAGAGTTGTGTTCCGCCAAGTCTCTTGTGTTGTGAGATGAACCATTCCAGTGTGAATAGAACCATTTTCGTGTTGGAATGCCGTCTTTCGACGTTATCGGGTGATTTGTTCCATCCCGTCTGCTTCGACCAAACGACACGAGAGAATGAAGATGACAAGCGTGAGACGAACAGCCACTATATGGACAAGTTAAAACCGAGTTGTATGAACCGTCCTGGTCCTTAGTATTTTGGCAACGTGGCGGCGGCAGCCAGGTGGGATTGGATGAAGTCGAAGGCGACCAACACGCGCGAGTACTGACTGGGGTAGTTAGAACTGCAAAAATGATCTAAGCTCGTCACACCGCCGACGTTCTCGATACCGTCGCGGTGGATAATCAACGTGCGCCCATGTCGCCATGGAACGGGACCTTGCTGGTGGAAAAGGCACACAACGTGGAGTCCATGATGTCTTTTCCGCCGTCCATCGAATTTTGGCACTCGACGTTGGACATGATCTCAACTTTGGCTTCCAAGAGGACGGGGCGAGCATCGGGTTCCCGTTGTCGAATTCCTTGAGGAACGATGTCGCGCCGAAGCCACGCGTCCGTACCGTGTTTAGTCGGGTCGTTGGATCGTTGAGCGCGGCGGGAGCAAACTTGGATTCAGATTCCAATTCAAAGACAGAAAGGTTGTAGTCCGGCGAGCTTGCGTTGAAATCCCGGTGCATGGTCATTTTGACGATCTTGATGCGTTCACCGTCCTTGTTCACCGTCCTTGTCGCCGCTCGAGTAGTGCGACCCGACCGACACGAATTTTAACAACGAACCATCGCATGAGGCGGCGGTGAGGAGTGCCTAGGGGGAAATCAAGGTCCTCTGCACAAGGTATCTCCGGACTCGGCCGCACGGAGACTCGCGACGTACGTGTACTGGCCCACGGGGACTTCGGTGCCGCCGACGATGTCTGGTCGGGCGGCGGCAAACGCGGAAAGAGCAGTGAGGGCCGAGATTGCGAAGGATCAGTTTGCAGCACGAGGATCCAACATGTATCTGTCCACAGCATGTCGCCTATCTTCGAACCGTGATGAAGTTCTGCCCCATTTTATCACAGATACGCGCTGTGCGAATGAGGTCGCCTGACGGTATTCATTCACCTTGTGCATCAAACGGATGGGGACGATCTCCATTGTTCTGATGAGCAGAGCAGCATGGGTCGCCCAAGGGTTTGTCCCGCTGCAAGTCCTACAGTATAGCAGGTCTGCTGTGGTGTGCCTGTACGTAGGGATCCTAGTTGAGAAAGAAATGTACCTTAGCGGATGCTAGTCAGTAGGGGCCACGT
>NW_008580183.1:501314-504247 GCF_000520115.1 Aphanomyces invadans | reverse complement strand
TTCCTGCCGCATTGACCATGTCGCGGAAAGTACTGCGGTCTTGTTCTGGCACGGCTTGGATCATCTCCCTGATCTCAGAGGGAGTGTTTCGTGGCTTCGGGCCGACACGACCTTTCTTCTTCGAGGACATTGTTCCTCTCTTGAAGTCATGCCATATCTTGCGAATCGTGGCACGCCCAATCTCGAACCGTGCTGCAGTGTCTTGTATCGCTCCGCGACGGGGCTTACCATCTTGGATGGCGTCTTGCAGGGCGAACACGTCGTCCATCTTGATTGTTTGGGTGAGCTCACGTCTTTGTCGGGGGCTTGTGCTCATGGCGGCAAATTCAAAATTGGAACACAGACCCCAATTTTTGTGTACTTTTATTTATATTTTTAAATTTTCCCTGTGCATGTTTCGCCACCATTCAATTCCGCCTTCAAATGTTTCTTTTCGCGCCTTTGTGTCAATGATAATCAAAATTTCTAGGCGTCACTCGTTAGTGTTGGAGAAGAAATGACTTCTCGGGGTCACCTTGAATACAAATGGTCACAGTATAGAGGGACAGAGGTAGTACTGTATTAGTTTGGATAATTTGGACATGGCAAAATGAATTAAAAATATTTGTTGAACCAATTTTGGTCGGTTAAGTCGACGGATTGTGATATCTCCTGTCGAAAACCATTCGACTGAGGCGGCATTGTTATAGTAGCATATGTTAGTACTACTATATCAGTATTAGTAGGGAGGGGCACAGAAGCATAGGATCAGGTGAAGTACCTATCACTGTTCTACAGTACACCCCTTCGGCCACATCTGTGAATTGGGTTGAAAAAATCCCAAATTTGATCCAAACTTGACTATATTTTGGTGAATTTTCGAACCTTTCCGTTCAGAGTGACTTTCCCAGCGCCACTTCGCAATGTACAGCCAGCCATCCGCACCGCCTCAGCCACGTCCATACTACCCGAGCGAGAGCTCTCGCATCAATCAGCCTGGAGGAGCTCCTGTGTCCTACGCATCGTACGCTCCTCCTGTGCAGACATACACAACAGATCTCCCAAGCGCGTATGCGTGGGTCCAGCCACCTCCACCTCCTCCCACGGCAAACGACAACTTCATCTGGTACGCCATCACATGCCCTTTGCAACCACACACGTACTTGTTGATCGTGTACTTTGCCTTCAATGTCGTGTTTGCCACGATTGCGTTCGCGGCCGTTGTGTTCCTTGGCGCTCTCGGCGTCGGGCTCATTCCATTGTGCTGCTTGGGCCTCGTGATCTTGCAAATTCTCCTGTATGTTGTCCACGTCCTTGCCCACGTCGACGCTCGTCTGTATAACTGCACAGCACCAGCGCAGGACTCGATCGTCGTGAGCTTTGACGTGCCCCGCGAAGGGCTGTACCACATGAGTGGCCACCGCATTTCGCCCGACCTAACCAACTTCTCCAAGGAGAGTCTCTGCGCGATTCTTTACTTCGTCGTCGTCAAGTTTCCCCTTTCGCTCTTGACGACCGCCTTGGCGTACGTCCCGCTGTCGATTGCCGTGGGGCTGGTCTGCTACCCGCTGTACATGGACGACTTGTTGGCGCGCCAGGGCGTGTTTGCCAAATTTCCCGCGACGGACATTCGCTTGGCCAACCAACCGATTGAACAAGTGCCGCCATCTCAAGTGATTCTTGTCGGCGTCGTGCTGCTGTACATCGCGATCGGCCTTCTCCACCTGTTTGCATCGCTCCTGCGATGGGCGACGAAGTTTTTCACGTGCGAATTCTTTGCTACGTCAGGAGTTGTGCGGTTGCATTCAAATGTGTACGGCCCCAACAGCAACCGCACCAACCCATGGCCATATTAACACGACTGTGAATTCTTTTGGATCCTCGCTGGCACCCGTGACACTGCCGCGATCGTCGGCTAAAGTTCCCATGTCCTGAACCATTTGCCATTGAGCACGCACTGCACCATTTTGTTCCGATCGATGCCGACGGCGGTAACCCCCCCCCGGTGGAGCTGCCGCACTCTGTTGCTGCAATTCGCGGTCGAGGAAGCCGGAACACTAAACTCTGCCACATGTAGCGCCTAAAGGATTGTCAGGATTATTGTGGGTCAGGTCGCTCGCAGCGACATCGAGGACATTAATGTTACGGGGATTTGGTAGTTGACGTATAACGAGTGCAGGGTTTCGTCACATCTAAAAAGTCCAATTCACACAAAATCCGTTCAAATCACATATTTGGAAAAATGCGATTCCATGGGCTCAAATTTTGAAAGTAGAAGTACAAAACACTCACGCTCACCCGAATATAGATGTCTAACCCTAGTTAATAGTTTAGACAAAGTTGGAATTCTTATTCTGCGTGATCTCGTTTGCTATGAGGTGGTAGAAGTACTTGGATCGAAACCCTGCGGGAGTAGCAGTTTTTCCAGCAAGGAAGCCATTGTAGAATGTGGTATTTTATGCATTTGACATTGGTGAACGTTTTCGAGACGAATGAACCTCGCTCATGGTTTGCAAATTCACAACGTCGCACAAGATCCAACGCCAGTGTAAGGACTGCATTGTACGGAGCAGAGATGCTTGTTGAATTGGCTCGGCGTCACTTGGTCAATCGAGTCGAGTCCATTGTGTTCAAGTACAGTGTACACGGACAAGTTGCCGGACGTTAGAGATTTCCATCGGCACCCGCAACATGCCCACGCCCGTCAACAACACGAAGATGCACGTGCAGGGTACGTGCGTCCCCTTCGGCCGCATCTGACGTGCAGTGCCAGTCTAGCAAGTTGAGATTTAGTCGAGTCCTTAGTTTATATCCACAAACACGATGGTGAGGTCCAGGACGCTGGAGAGACCGCTGTGGCCGTTGATCTTGACGCTGACTTCGCAATGCAGCAGCTATGGCTGTCCTAGATTGAGTCGATTTCTTCGACCACGTCAAAGTAGATTTCTACTGAT
>NW_008580183.1:490196-491311 GCF_000520115.1 Aphanomyces invadans | reverse complement strand
TCCCGACGAAGACATCGTTGACCGTACGGTCGGCGAAGACCGCTCGCGTTCACGTGAACGTGTCGAGCAGCCACGTGGCCGCCCCGTCAAGCCCCTCTGTTCAAGGGCTCTACGAAGGCGGAGCGGCGTGCGTTCATGCGCGAGTACCAGAAGTACTTGGCGCAAATCAATGCACTGCAATGTGTGGGTTCTCGTCCGTTCGCGATGCCCGTCAGTGCGTGCATGGATCCTTTTTCCAAGCGGCGTATTGCTTTGTTCGACATGAACAAGGACCACAATGTGGTCACGGAAGAGGAATGGGTGGCCTGGTTCCACGCGGCATTCGATGAAGATCCGCAAGACTTGGACGTCCTGAAGAGGCGGCTCTCTAATGCCATACGTTTCGACACGAAGGTCCTCGACGCGGAGTCGCGTGTTGGCCGTATGCTCGACGACCTGATGCGTGTGCTCGAACAAGACCACCAAGAATGGGTCCTTCATCAAGAAGGAAAAATTGTTGTCGAGATAATGACCAAGGCGATCAAGCCTGAGGCGCTGAAGACCGCTGTGCAGAAGCAGCTGCAACTGCAGAGGAACAAGGGCCTCAAGAGCGACGTCTTCCGCTACGTCAAGTGGTTGCGACAATTCTCAGCTGGTTTTCAGCTCTACGTCGGTCTCGACGAGGTGATGGCACCTGCGCCACAAACCGGCGCCTCCAAGACGGACAGCTTGAAGAGCGGCCGTGGCAAGCCCGACGGCGCCGACAAGAACCGTGGCAAGCCTGACGCCGCCGACAAGAGCCGTGGAAGGCCTGACGGTCCCGAAAAAGGCCGAGGTAGATTCGACGGCAACGGAAGAGCCGATGGCAGGGCGCCAGGGGTCGAGAAGCCAGCCGTTACCGGCGTAAAGGAAGATTACAAGCCAAGGAAGAAGCTTGGCTGTCTGAAGTGTGGCGACAAGAGTCACTACGTGGCAGATTGCCCTGCGGCAACGCCTGGCGAGGCGGACCGCTTATTGGATGCGCAGCTGAAGAAGTGGCGCGATGGCGTGACCGTCCTGGGCAGCCACCCCAATCGTCATCCGACCGAGCGCGGTGCATTGGTCGAAGGACTCGTTCGAGTCGAGAACGTCCTCCT
>NW_008580183.1:470596-476068 GCF_000520115.1 Aphanomyces invadans | reverse complement strand
TCGACATTTCCCTACACGATCGAATGTCTGCCAGGCGATGTCAACGTCTGGGGCGACCTGTTGAGTCGCTGGGGATCAAGCCCATCTTCCCCACGAGTCGCGCACGTGCGGCGTCTCGTTCAAGTGGTGTCGCCTTTACAGTTGGCCGATTTCGAATGGCCGACGGCGACGTCTATTCTGGAGACCCAGAAGGCATCCATCGAAGGGGGAGAGCCCACCCCACCTGACGTGGCGTGGAACGACGATCTGTCGTTTTACACGGATGGCGACGACCGCGTTTGGGTACCGGACTCTGCTGTGGACCTACAGCAACGCCTGTGCGTGATAGCCCATCAAGGCGCTGCGGGTCACCGCCGCATTGCCGCGACGACGAAATCTGTCGAGGACAAGTTCGTGTGGAAGACGCTGTCTCAAGATGTCAGCACGTTTGTTCGCGGTTGTTTACACTGCCTACAAGTCGATGGGGACGTTGTGCCACGCCCCCTGGGATCGGCGCTGCACGCCGAAAAACCCAACGAACTTATCCACTTCGACTGGTTGTCGATGCCGAAGACGTCGACAGGACTCAAGAACGTCCTCATCATTAAGGACGACATGAGCGGGTTCGTTCATCTCCACGCCGCCGAGTCGGCCGACTCGACCTCGACGGCGTCGGCCTTAATGGGCTGGTTCACCCTGTACGGCTGCGTCGACACATGGGTTAGCGACGGTGGCGCTCACTTCAAGAACGAAGTGGTCGAGAAGATTCGAAAGATGGTCGGTGCGCATCACCACATCACGACAGCGTATAGCCCGTGGGCCAATGGCACGGTCGAAGTTGTCAATCGACTAGTGCTACGAGCTGTCAAGGCCCTGCTCAACGAGATGCGACTCAAGATCGAAGAATGGCATCTGGTCCTGCCATTAGTTCAAGGCGCGCTGAATCATCAGCCAGCGAATCGGCTGGGCGGAGTTGCGCCTGTGACTGCTTTCACTGGCCTGCCAGCCAAGACGCCAATGTCCGGGTTCGTACACCCAACAACCAAGGAAGTTCACGCTATTGATTTCCTTGACGACGTCCGTCGAGATCATGTTGAAGCGGTCGCAGCAGCGTTGCACGATCTGCACCGTGACGTATCGACACGAAGCGAGAAGCTGCGCCATCAGGCGCGTGGGCGTCATGACAAGAAGAACAAGGTCAAGTTCACGAATTTTGCCGTCGGCGATTACGTACTAGTCGGATCAGTCGTTCAGCGTTCGAACAAGTTGGCCCTGCAGTGGCGCGGGCCATATCAAGTCGTTCGTGTGGTGACCGACCACGTCATGGAGACGCAGCAGCTGGTACCGCCGTTCGGAGTCTCCACACACCACTCGTGCCGGCTCAAGATGTATCAAGATTCAAGTCTCGCGGTCACGGAAGACCTAATCAACCAAATCGCGCATGGCGATGGAGGATTCCACGTCGAACGCCTCGAAAAAGTTCGACTTGCCGATGGTGAATACCAAGTCCAGGTCAAGTGGATGGGCCTTGGTGACGAAGAAATGTCGTGGGAGCTCGCGAGGAACCTCCTCGACGACATCCCGGTCGTGTTCACGAAGTGGTGCAAGGCCCACAAGTCAACCAAGCACGTGGCCCCGATGATGAAGGACCTGGGCCTCCTCTAGGAGGGGAAGTGTTCTGCTGAGCAGAGCAGCATGGGTCGCCCAAGGGTTTGTCCCGCTGCAAGTCCTACAGTATAGCAGGTCTGCTGTGGTGTGCCTGTACGTAGGGATCCTAGTTGAGAAAGAAATGTACCTTAGCGGATGCTAGTCAGTAGGGGCCACGTGTGTCGTGGCCTAAGTCTAATGTCAGTTTTGAAGTTGCAAGCCTCACGTGAGGTCCCTGCGTCGGAAGCGCGGGGCGGCGAACACCATTTTCGTGTTAAAATGCCGTCTTTAGTTGTGATCGGGTGATTTGCTCATGTATAACTGCGCCGTACGAGCAAGACCGCATTGACGGGCGTGCGCGCTCCCCACTGTGCCTGGGCAAGGGCGTTGGAGCTTGTGGCGGTTGTATCGCTCACTCCGCATACGTCGGCAGCAGCCTGCTGCGCGTCACAGCTAGATTCCGAAGAAGGTCGTACTGTCTCGGAGCTACCGTAGTTGATTTGTAAGGGCCAAACTCATGAGACATGGCTCCTGGTTGAAGTTGAGAAAAACCTCCACAATTCATTGAAATAACACAAGAACAGATTATCGGATTTTAGGGTTTATATATATTTAAGCATAATTGCTGGGTATATATATTAAAACATCAAACTTCAAGTCATGCAGTTTAACAGTGAACTACTTTCAAGAATGTTTATACGTTTAGGAAATAGATGGTGGAATAGATGAAGCAAAGACATACTAGTACTAGTAACAAAATTCATCATAGAATTGTCATTCACTTTCCGATTTGACCGGCGTGGGCATCATCCGGATAAAATCCGGATATTGGTTGCTGTCTGTCGTCGTGAGCAAAATTGTGAACCTAGGTATCATGTACTGCTTTTCGAGCTACTTGCTTTACACTTGGGCGTCCTGTCGCCTTGCGATGTCCGCTTCGCGCCATGGCACGAAATCCCGCGCAATGAGTGTCAACAGTGTCTCCTAAACTTGATAATTTTTATTTGTGAGGTTCTATTGTCTGCTTCAGGTTCTTCCATAATTGCATGAATCAATATATTATTTGATGGAGTTTGAGAGAGTTCGGCCCTTACAAATCAACTACACCGTACGGTTGTCGGAAGCAGTTCTCAATCGTATCGATGTACACTCTGACCCAATGATGGTACCTCATGCATTCCGTGGATGACAAAGCAAACATTCTGGATGCCCGTCAAGCTCGAAGGTGGCGGCGCGATGTTGTTTCAGCCATATTCCGATTGTTGGCTATGGCCCACCACCAGCCCCCTGCCCAGCACCCCCACCACGTCCCGATGTATCGGCCATCGACCGAGAAGACGCCTGTCGTACAAGTTGTGCCTGGGTACACGCCGCTGCCGTTGTACAGCGGGTTCCAGCAGCCGACGGAACCACTGGCTCAAGCCATGGCTCCAACGACCAACGAGAAGAAGACCAACAAGTTCTGGTATACCTTGACGAGTCCACTGCGTCCGATGACGTACCAACTGATCGTGTTCCACTTGGTCAACTTTTTGTTTGCAGTCATAGCGTTCGTGATCGTGGTGGCCGTGGGAAGTGTCGGCATTGCCACGATTCCCATCTTTTGTCTCGGCCTCGTCGTGCTGCAAGTGCTTTTGTACGTCGTGCACTTCTTTGCCAACGTCGACGCCCACTTGTACAATTGCATCGCGCCGAAGGATGAGCAGATTATCGTGCAATTCCACGTCCCCACCCGAGGACTGTATCAGGTCAGCGGCTACCGCATCTCGCCCGACTTGTCCCGGATCTCAACGGAAAGCTTCGCGGCGGTCTTTTACTTTGTCTTTGTCAAGTTTCCGCTGGCTGTCGCGTTCAGCTCGTCCGTGTTGGCTTTACTTGTGGCGTCCATTACGCTGATAATGTACCCGTACGTCGTCGAGACAAGATTCCACAGCCAACTGGACCACTTCCGTACGAACGGCGACACCATCCACATCGGCCATCTCAACATTGATGACCTCGAACCTGGACAAGTTGTGGGGATTGGAATCGTCTTGCTCTACTTGACGATCGGGTTCCTCCACTTGTTTGGCAAGGTACATAGAGCTACCACCAAGTTCTTCACGTGCGAATTCTTCGCTACGTCTGGCTACGTTGTCCAAGGGTCGATCCAGCCCCACTTCCTGTCGTCTCTCCAATACGCCGTGCCCCCGCTTGGCCCTCAGCCAACGGTAATGAACACCCCGATCCCGGCTGCCTTTGCAGACAACAGAGTGACTGCCCCCTCTCTTCACCGTAACGCTTTTGAGCGTTTTGCGTCCAAATTCGGGTCGGCAATTCTTCTCGCTGTCTTCGCATGGCTCAGTCTTATTTTTTCCATCGGCATGTTTGCCGTCGTCATCTCGAGTCTATTTCTAACGATCGGATCGCTTCCTGCTGCCTGCGTCGGGCTCTTGGTCCTCCAAGTCCTCGTTTGGCTCGTACAACCGCTGTCCAAAGTCGACGCGTGGCTGTTCGAACAGCGCCAACGAATCTATACCGAATTGCTTCGCGACCACTAAATCCCCAATGTGATCTATACCTAAACCATTAGCTCAAAATACCGTTTTGGCGACTGGTGATCCGTTGCAGTTGTCGCAACCTCTGTTGGTTCGCACAAGAGCGAAAGAAGCCAGCGGCGAACCGTAATTTAGCGCGCGACTTCGTCAACGAGGTAGTAGTATGGTGTGCTACTAGGTATTACACACCCATGACTGCGAGGACATGTGGCGCACAGTGATGTCACATCATCCAGGTCAGTCGTTGACATTCTGGCATGACTTGGGTCCATACGAAGTCCGAGTGTTTATACCGAGCGAAGCGGTAAAGACTTCCTCGAACTCTATGACTCCGGTGTCGTTGTCCTTTGCCGGTGTTCGTAACCAGTCGCCGCGTTCGGAGCAGAGGTATCCAGTTGTCATATCGTGAAGTGACACTATTCTCGAATGAAACGTTCTCCCTTGAGTCAGCCCCCCTTTGTAGTATACCGGCTGCCCGTCATGGCAACCTGACGGATACCACGCAGCTCGTCAACATAACATCCTTCATCGCCAATTGCGATGCGTGTCTTGAGATCTTCGTCCACATCGCGCGCACCTTCGCAGTACATTTTGAGGTGGCGTGTATGGTGCAACGAGGTGCCAAACGGGGGAACCAACTGCTGCACCTCTATCAGGTAATAGTCGGAAAGAAGCTTAACGACACGGAACGCTTCAGCCCATCGCAGAGACAGTTTTCTGGGGTACTGGACAGCACTAGCAGCCGAAACAAAATCACCCAACGCAATTTTCGCAAGCTGCACGGGACGTAGGCTACGACGCCGACCACGACCCTTAGCACGCTTTTTGGCAGCAGATGCCACAATACTCTAGTGCATCCTATCCAATGTCTTGGCAAGGTTGTGGACATGACTGCGACAACCCTTTTCAACCTAATCGATGGTTTGTACGCGTGGCACGCCATAATGATCTAAACCATATAATGGGGACTTCGCCGGTAAACTAGTGAACGCTGTGGTCGGGACCACACCACCAAGTCCATCCGAGGATTGTAACTTCAAGGCAGACTGTACCATCGTTAGTACTTCCTCTGATCCAAATTACTTGCCCGATAAGAAAATTTGCTGTATGCCTCCCAAAATAAAAATTGACCACCTCCACGAATTTATTATTTCGGGCACATATTATTGAGTTAATCCTACTCGTGAGTCCAATTCCTGCGAACTGTCCGTCTGGTAAGTCCACTTCGGCTTCGATCGAAGTTATCTCGAAGTACGATGCACCAATTGACGATTTTACGATGCAGCAACAAGACCACCATGGCAACGAC
>NW_008580183.1:423511-428347 GCF_000520115.1 Aphanomyces invadans | reverse complement strand
CTCCCGAACCCACTGCTGCCGACGATGTCTTGCAAGAGCTGTGCGACACTGGTGTTTTTGAGACTCTGGACCCAGAAGACGACTTTTCCCTTGCGTTGGCGGAGTGCATTGACTGAAGTAGTTAGATCTACGATATATAGTTGAGAAATTGAATACCAGAAAATATTTTCATACCATCAGTCGTTGTGTTGTGCATTTTGAGACCCCTCCCGCCAAGTACCATGAGTACAGGGACTCCTCCGAATACCAAGGGAACAAGACAGTGCCGGTATCCGGCCTAGAAATATTGTTGGGCTAGGCCGAGGCGGTCCCAACAACTACTAGGAGCGCGGGCCTTTTGACTCTGCCTTGCGTAACTCCCCGAAATCGGTACAGTAATGCCAATTCGTACTCGGCAGGAAAGGTCACAAGCCGAAGTGTCCGGATGTTTATCCGGATGCGCGGTACGTGGAACATTGGAAAATGGCATCATAAATATATCTCTTGGGGAAAATAATCATGATCTATTCAGTGGTAAAGAATCTCCATTCTATTTCATCTATTCCGAGTGTTTATGCAGTTGAACTTTGGCAATACATTTCCTTTTTGTATCTATAGCATAGGTTGTGGGATTGAACAGGTTAAGTCTAGCTACGATTTCTTTATACAATAATAACTTGCAGAATCTTATATTCTATTGCAGAATCTGAATATAAATATTTGGAGGACACTGTCATTTTGAATACTGTGCCATGTGATATGGCTTCGCAACTGACATGTCAACTAAAGTACCCACAACAACCAAGCATCAAACCCGATAACTCAACACAATTCATCATGTGTCCTGCCACGTGTCATATAAAAACTGACCCTGCCTGATCTACATTCCACCCCCTGACACCTGACCATGCGACAAGGTTGACAAGGATTCCGACTATGCATGCATTAGCTTTTGAACTCAGATCCGAGGTTCAGCCGAGAACAGATGCCGCACCATTGAAGTGTGCTGTGCCCGTGCTAAAATGCATCGCAACTGCGATGATCACGCCAAATACCATCAGGCGTAGCAAAACAGTGAGCGACGAAATGATGTCTCCAGTGATATCCCTATAATTTCGTTAGCGATGATTAGGTCAAATACCATCTGCCATACGACTGCTCAAGTTGAATAGTCGTGTCACTTCCATCCTTCTTGAAACATAAAACTCGAGGTAAAATTCCTCTGGCCACCTTACGCGCATGATGTCATGGAATGACTCGAGGAGTTCCTCCATGACTACGGCGAGCTCGTGGTTGAGTCGATCGACTTGGCCTCCTACGACAATCCTGTAATTGACAAGCCATGGAGGAAAGTAGTATCCCGGCATTCAAAACCTTTTCCAAATTCACTTCGGAGGAGTTTGACTCGTTCCTAAGTCCTCTCTGAGCCCGTTGTTGGTACAGTGAAACCTCACATTTTGCACCCCACTCAAAATGAATCAACTGCATAATATGATTCGATGTCAAGTACTTGATGTGTAAAGTTATGTTTGCGTTTTCTTTGGGTTTCCATCCGTCTGTTAGAATTTATATTTTGGAGATGGTGCAAAATGTGAGGTATCACTGTACGTATATATCAAGATTGTTCCTTAAGTTGTTTAGTTGGATGTCGAAGAGGATACAGTACCACCGGCCCGAAATAAACTGGTCACAACTGGAAATTACAATAATTTTCAACACTTTTTCGAACTAAAATAATCGCTATGTACTGTACGCGATTCCTTGCGAACTTAGGAACTCCAAAATGGAATGGTTGCGCATCACTGGTAGTGCCAGGACCTCGGACGTGGATCGAGGTATCTCATCAAGGTTGCCAGCGCGCTGAATGAACGCTTCGGCTGTGACAACTTGCGCACATGAGATACTCGGCTCTCTAACATGGCGACGCGGCTGGGTAATATGCGCCCAACAAATTGAAGGGGCGATTTGGGATGGGAACGAGATTGGTCGACGGGAGTTGTGGATATGACGGCAGCGTTTGCTGATGGGCCAACAAACGAGGGTGCAACTTCTTGAGGTGAAGCTGCCAACGTGAGCGGCGAGGACACGTGTGTTGGGACCAACGAGCGCACAGGCGAGGCAACTGCGTCGACTTCAATACTCGTTGCCTTGAGGGCAGGAGCCACGGATATCGCTGAAGGCTATGAAGCCTTAACAGCGGCGCGTCGCTTGATCCACAGCTGATCAGTGTTCAGCCCGACGACCAATTAGATGGCCCAGTAGATCTCCTTGGAGGCAGCCTGTGAAATGGTTTGAGGTTGTTCGGGCGGCGATCGGTTGGATCGGATCGCGCGTCTTGTGCAGAGGAAGTGAGTGCGCGCCGAGGGGCGCGGCACTCACGCTAAAGTAACCCTTACTGACGCAGCTGCTACACTTGCCGCCATTGATGTGGGACAGAGTGGAGGTATTAATATCTGATGGATCGGCTCGTTTGTGCAACAGGGCTGAAGCGTATGACTCAGGTAGGGCGATGCGGACGTCTTCTTCAAACTAAGTTGAATATACACGAAAGAGCAGTGTACGCCCCGGACAGTATAATTGTCTGGCCATGAAGACGTTGACGCGGAGGAGTTCTGGTAGTGTAGAGTAGTCGTCGATGTTCGTTGCCAAAAAGCTTAGGTTGTGAACGTAGTCCTGCAGGAAAGCTGTCCTCGCTTGCATGCGGGGAACATGGAACGATATTGGAAATCGCTATGTTTAGGGAGGAAGCGGAGCTTCATCGCCACGAGGAGCTCGTCAAACTTTGCAAAACATGTGGATTTGGTCTACGGACAGAGGAACAGAGTACGCCCAGTCTTCCGCCTGACCTTAAGATGGGAAAGGACAAACGCCACACGTGCAGATTCGCGGGTGATACAAAACGCATTATCACGATTTGCAGGACCCACCGGAGGAATTTTGTGGTGTCATAGTCGACCTTGTTGACATCAAGCCACACCCCCCCAAACCAGAACCTCCCTGTCCCGAACTCCCTGATCCCTCAAAGCCTGATCCCCCAAAACCAGAACCTCCCTGCCCCGAGCTCCCTGAACCTAACGTGGGAGTTCAACGATTGCGTAAAGAATAGGGTGGCAACCTTCGAACAATAGTACCTCCGTCCGGAAATAAACCCGCCACAACGGGAAATTGCAAATATTTTCAACAATTTTTCGAAGTTGAAAAATACAGAAATAGTCGGTTAAAGTGCTCAATGCTGCGAATCTAATTGGCCCACTCAATGAAAAATAAACTCTGATTTCATCAAAGCAGAATGTATTCAAGATTTCATATTGAATTCAAGATAAAATCATACGGCTACAGATCAATTATCCGAATAAATAGAATGATGATCGTTTTTGAGCGGCAAAATTTGCATGGTGCGATTCCCATGAAAGACCTGACGTCTGACCAACGCCGGGCAGTAGTGGACCACCTCCTCTTGCGTGTGGTGAAGCAACAGTACCAGCTCCAACGTGGTGCATTAAAGGAAGTAGCTCGCATCTTCGACCGCCATGGGCACACCGTTGGCGAGATTTGGAAGCGTGCGAATGTGTCGTTGGGCACAGAGGACCTTCTTGCGCGAGAGGTCGTCTGCAATGACATGTCGAGCCAAAAGAAAGGACGTGTTGCAAGCTAAAATACACTGATTTGCCAGCCCGCATTCAGGCCGTACCAGCAGCCCAGCATTCGACCCTGCAATACATTGCCCACGCTATCAGTATACCAGTCAGCACTTTGAAGGCGTACTACCATCGCGGAGTCATGGTAAAGTATAACTCTCACATTAAGCCTAAGCTTATGTACTGACGCTAACAAAACCGCCCGAGTCAAATGGGCAATGGACTTTATCCGACCAACCGATCAACTGTTTGACGACATGTACGACTACGTACACGTCGATGAAAAGTGGTTTCATGCAACACGAGTCAAGTCGCGCCTGTACCTATAGCCCGGAGAGAAGCCCCCCATCGCTCTACCCAAAGCAAACGGTTCATCACCAAGGTGATGTTCTTGACAGCTGTGGCGCGGCCTAGATGGGACAATGTCAAGGAAGAATGGTTTGATGGAAAGATTGGCACGTGGCACTTCACCCACGTCGTCCCTGCTGCCCGTGCGTCTCGCAATCACCCCGCCGGCACGTTGGAACTGCAACCTACACGTCACGCGACCGATCTACAAGCAAATGCTGTTGGACAACGTGATCCCCGCCATCAAAGCAAAATGGCCGACTGAAAGTACCCGTGCCGTCATCATCCAGCGGGATAACGCTCGCCCACACGTCGCTTCATGGGATACCAGTATTGTGAGTGCCTGTACATCGGATGGCTGGTAAATGCGTCTCAAATGTCAACCACCGTTGATCTCGATGAAGAGAGTGTTGGTGATGCGTAAAAATTAAATTCACATTGTGTTTAAGTATTGAAATTCAATATTAATCTAAAAAATTGATTATTTACATACCTTAATAATTGTATGGTGAAGTGAAATTATTTATTATATTTGTGGGGGCTCTCTTGAGGCGAGTATATTTCGGTCCTTTGACAATTTTGAAGTGGCGGGTATATTTCGGAGGTAGTACAAGTTTTGATGACTTCATATGTGGCTTCTATCAACTTCTTGCCCTTCGTAGTAATATTGATAGAATTGAACATGGAGGTATTGTGCTTTCGAGTCAAATTTCCGGATATCGGTTGATTTCTTCAACCAATCTCAAATCTCGCGTAAGGATTTGATTGGCTGATGCCTTGCACAGTCAAAGCACAGAGCACTTCTTCACTGTCGACGGAAATGAGTTCTGTGATGAGCGCGTGTTGCGCGACGGGCAATCACCAATATCTT